>NC_142952.1:6549583-6552083 GCF_046866305.1 Octopus bimaculoides
ATCTTTTGGGCTTGAATTCTATTGTTTTGTTTTGTTTAAGGAATCGTTTCCTCTTCTTCATAACAACAGATTATTTACGATTGATCGATGGTATCGTATCCCAACACTTCTTCCATTTCGAGTACATTATTCTTTGCATTGTGTTATGTCTCTGTAGCATCCCCCCCCCCTTACACTGTTTTTATTGCTCTCCTAATTTTTTGGTTCTTTCTCACATATTCCTTTACGTTGTTGATTTCATTAAAGATTATAATATATTTTCTATATTTTTCTATATCCTTATTTTCCAAGATGTTTGCCTGGATTTAGATATTCAGACAGAAGTAGTTTTCGAGACGTACACATTTCCCTTTGTGAATACTATATCTGTTGCAAAGAATATTTGCTTTATTCTGGGGATATTGATTTTTGCATTTGTTTTCACTCAGACAACGATGGTAGTCAGATTTGGTGGTGTTTTTATCGAGAGACTTGTTATTCCTATCGTTAAATCCTATCGCTGGGATGGTCTTTCATTGCTCCACAAAAATATCTTCTATTGATTTTAATTATTTACGAGTTCTACCTTTAGATTATTGTCACATTAAAATGTCTATCTTTAGAATGGCTATTCTTAAATATTTTTCATTATCTGGTATCTTATAGCTTCCACTTGTCTCATTCATTGGATTGCAGCCATATTATTGAAGTATTCATTTGAGCACAGTGATCCTAGCGCTTACTCCTTTACTTGTTTCTGTCATGTGACTGTGGCCATGCTGGAGCACCACCTTTAGTCGAGCAAATCGACCCCAGGACTTATTCTTTGTAAGCCTAGTACTTATCCTATTGGTCTCTTTTGCCGAACCGCTAAGTTACAGGGACGTAAACACACCAGCATCTGTTGTCAAGCGATGTTGGGGAGGGGGGGACAAACACAGACACACAAACATACACACACACACACACACACACACACATATATATATATATATATATATATATACATATATACATATATACGACGGGATTCTTTCAATTTCCGTCTACCAAATCCACTCACAAGGCTTTGGTCGGCCTTTGGCTATAATAGAAAACACTTGCCCAAGGTGCCATGCAGTGGGACTGAACCCGGAACCATGTGGTTGGTAAGCAACCTACTTACGACACAGCCACTCCTGCGCCTATATTTATTTATTAATTAATTTATTTATTTTAACGCAGATTAAGTTTATCGTGAGGGCTTATGTTCTCTATTTTTAATAATTCTATTGTATTCAATTTCCTCCTCGTTATTTTGTTTGCTATTTCTTCGTTGTTGGATATTCTCTCTTTTAAGTTCACAATTTCAATACATGATTGTTTTCGTTTTGTTTTTCTTGTATGGTATCTAGAATTATTAGAATATATCTTTTTTATACAATTTATAGTCTGTTACGATCCTGCAATCCAACTTAGCATTTTGATCGAAGTTATTTTCTTTACGCATTAATTGTATTTATTTAATTATTTAAAGATAGAACACAGCTGCAAATTATATATGTAGGACTAAAACCTATCTTATACTCGTCTATATACTTTCGGTTTTATACACCAGAACTGAGAACTAAATCCAATATCTTACGTAAATTACCATTTTCCCCTGAAATTATTTATTCGTTTTTAGTAGTGTTGAATTTTATTTGCGCGCTTCTTCGAATGTTTTCTAAATCAAATTTCAAATATTCATATATCTTTTCACGTTAGACCGAAAGAGACCTAATGATATAGTTTCGATTAGTGTTGCTATCTAAGTGCGTCTCAACTCTGGCACAAAATTTAGTTGTCCTCAATAATACCATTGCTGCACGGTTGACAACTTCCTTTTGCAGCCACGTGATTCCGCGTTCAGTCCCACTGCGTGACACCTTGGGTAAGTGATTTCTACTATAGCCCCGAGAGACTAATATCTTGAGAGAAAATATGGTAGACGGAAACGTTGTGGAAGCCTGTCATATATGTGTGTGTGTGTGTGTGTGTGTGTGTGTGTTGTGAGAATGTGTGTATGTATGTGTGCGTGTATTTTTCTGTGTTTAATTGTTTCCTATTTCTTTATTGCCCACAAGGGGCTAAACATAGAGGGGCCAAACAAGGACAGACAAAGGGATTAAGTCTAATTCATCGACTCCAGTACGAAACTGGTACTTAATTTATCGACCCCGAAAGGATGAAAGGCAAAGTCGACCTCGGCGGAATTTGAACCCAGAACGTAAAGACAGACGAAATACGGTTAAGCATTTTGTCCGGTGTGCTAACGATTCTGCCAGCTCGCCGCCTTTGTGTCTTATTGTTTCCGTCTACCTCCTCACAGCTCGACAAACGTTGGTTTGTTTATGTCCCCGAGTGTAGCGGTTCTGCAAAAGAGTATGATGGAAAAAATACCAGACTTAAAAAGCTAGGAACTGGGGCCGATTTATTCAACTGAAACCGTTCAATGAGCTGCTCCAATATGGTGGCAGTTCGATGACGGACCGAAACAAGT
>NC_142952.1:6557083-6577083 GCF_046866305.1 Octopus bimaculoides
AATAAGTAAAATAAATACAAATAAAATGAGATTATCGTATCGATATCTCGAATGTACGAGAAGCAAGAAAACAAACAAAACCATAGAAACAAACAAACGAAGCACAAAAAAAAAAGACATAATATGGCAAATGAAAAAAAAAGAAAAACTAGAAAACAAAAGAATATAAAACAGAAATAAAAAGAACAAAAAAAGAGGGGTAAAATATTGTAATGGAATCTCCAAGGAATGTCGCTTAACTTGATTAGAAGCAATGTGAAGACAAATATAAAGAAAGAAAGAAAAGGAGAAAAGATGGAGAGGGGGAGAGGATAGAGATGAAAGGAGAGGAGAGAAGAAAGGGAGGACTGTAGGAAGGAAGTTAGGAAGACGGGAGCAATGAGAGATGGTAAAACGGTTAAAGTGAACTGATATAAAAGTTGACGTTTTCAATAGAGGCTGTGTCAGCATGGATGTGTGTATGTAGGTTTATATGTATGTGAGTGTATATATATATATATATATATATATATATATATATATATGTATGTATATATATATATGTATTTATGCATGTAGATATATATTTACATATATCTATGTGTATATGTATGTTTATATATATGTATATATATATATATATGTGTAAAAATATATCCATATGTATATGTACATATATATGTACACACACATACACATACACGCACACACACACACACATATATATATATATGTGTGTGTATATATGTTTGTGTGTATGTGTATAGACAGGTAGGTGTGTAAATTTGTACAGGGAAATTAATGTTTGACGTATGTATATGTATATATAATATATATAATTTGTGTGAGCGTAAGTATATATATATATATACATATATATATATATATATATATATATATATATATATATATATATATATATATATATATGTGGATGTATGCATATGCATGTACATATCTATATACGCGTTTATATATGTATATATATAAATATGTATATATAAATATATATATATATAGATATGTATATATGCGTGAATATGTACGTGTGTATATCTGTGTGTGTGTATGTATGAATGTAAGTATGTTTGTATGTAAGTGTGTATATGTATATGTTCACAGGTAGTTATGTGTACTCTTTACGAGGTGATTCGTTCCGTCCAACTTCGGCTGGTCATAAGGTATCGATTGTTCTCACATCTTAGGTGCCATCACTCCTATGATGTAAAAGTATATTTTAATTTTCAGTTACGCTCAGTATTAGCGAGCTATGGAATAATCGAGCTTGTGTAATCTGTTAACACCAGCTCTATCTCATTGTTCTTTGCTTGATCTGGGACCATGGGGAAAGAGTCACGTTTCGGATTATCTGAAAAATCGTTTAGGGCAAAGTATATCCACAAATAAACACATTTTTTCGACAGAGGATTTTTTATACGTAAACATACATGTCTATCTATCTATCTATCTATCTATCCATCTATCTTGGGAGAAGTCACAAAAAACAACAGATGAATATAGGTGGTGTAGAAAACAAACAGATGTATTAGTCTAACGCTCGGGAATTGAAAAAGTCTTTAACGTTTCGAACCTACGCTCTGAATGCCAAATGAATGCAGTCGTGCAATGTATAGAGATTACATGAAAAAATATGCATCATCTGCCCTACATCGAAGAATCGAAATGTATGTGCGTTTATGTATGTATATGTGTGTGTATATATATAGATATATATATTGGCACACACCCATGCAAACACATACATACGTGAAGTATATTTCTCAAGAAAACATGCCTGTGAATCGAAACCACGTTCTTGCGATCGTAAGTGGAACAACTAACCATACATCTTTATTGTGTTTATTGTTGTCAGTATTTTATTTATATTATTAGACTCTCCCATTCAAATCTAAAATACACTTGGATAGACATTGCTTTTTCCTTCTCTTGATATTTCAAAACCGTTAGATCTGTTCTGCTTATCTGCTGTTGAACGTTTCTGCTGGATGCTTTGATGTAATTCTTGTCATTGAGTCTCACTGGAAATGTCACTTGTGTATTGATTCTGTCATTTTTATTATTATTATTACCTGTTAACATTTACACAGCTCACATCACCTGTAGGCTATGAGTTTCTAGATATGCGACCTCTAGATATGTGACATGCATCTTGTTCTCTGGCGCATATTTATCTAACATTTTTTTATCCATTTAGCATAGTTTTTTTTTTTTTTGTATTTGTAGGTAAGTGTTTGATAAAGAAAATATTTTGGTTGGAATCAAATGATTGAAACCAAAATACCGTTTAAGTACCGTTTAAAGGGCTGTCGCAGAAAATATTTGGCCAAGATATCGTGCATCGGGATTTAATACGAACCCGCATATTTGCAACGTGAGCTGCTTTACCACATAGCCATGGCTGCACCTGCGCAAAATGAATTCTTTAAGATTTCATAATTTTTTTTTTTTTTTGTAGTATGTCATTCAATATCTCACTCCTGGGGATACTCTGTCTGAATAAAAATAACAACATAGTTATGGCTGGAATGCTTTTGATTATAATCCTCCTCCAGAATGGCTGTCCCTTTCGCTGAATAAGGAATCTAACGGCAAAGAAGGAAGCCCATTATGTACACCAGAACTAAATAAAGTATGGTTGAATAAAGATTTTAAGTGGGCGTACCTGTACTGTCTTTGATCGTAAGGCTGCTCCATCAGGGCTGACCTGCAACGAAACAACAACTACAAAAACCAACAATAGCAACAACTACAAATGTATAAACGACTACACCAACAACAATAACATCAACAACGTTTCGAATAATTTCAAATTCTAACAGTGAATGTCCTTGTAACGTTACGTGCATGTATAATGAAATAATGAAATGAAGAAGCGAATATAATAAGCAATAGAAGAAGGGTGTTTCTGTTTCATGAAGAGAAAGCTTGCATGACAGTAATTCATTCTGTGATATTTACAAACAATTAAAGCTATAGACGTAACATTTCAATGACTTCATGCATTTATTAACAAGTGAATAATACATAAGCATGCAACATGCACCATATAACAAAGCTGCATATTATTGAATAAATGCGATGTTTTTCAACTATAACGTGTTTATTTTCTGTTTAACCCACACGGACTCATAATGAATGTCTGTTCGTAAATGAAAATATAAAGCATTGCATTTGTTGACGTTTGCCATGTTTGTAAATGTTAGCTTTTTCAAATTCTTTCTCATTCGTCTTTTATTTTCTTTCAGCCGTTGGCTTGCAGTCATACTGGGGAACCACCTTGAATGGTTAATGTTAAATAAACAGAGGCTTGTATTTATCATTTCAAAGACTGCCATGTATTCTATCGGTCCTTTCTGTCGAACTATGTTGCAGAGATATGGACAAGAAATATGCCGCCTGTCAAGTGGTGTTGGGACAAACACAAAGACACACATACACACCTGTATATGACAGGATTCCATACAGTATCTGTCAATCAAATCAATTAGCATCATTACTCACCTCATGGTGAGGCACACATACGCACACATATTAATACACACGCGCACACAAAATTCCATCGACCTAATCCACTCAAAAGTCTTTGATCGAGGCAAGGCTATAGTGGAAATCACTAACCAACGGTACCACGCATTGTGACGGAACCCTGAACCACGTAGTTGAATACTAATCCTTTAATCGCAGAGCCACGTCGCAATAATGATAATAAATTAATAAATTAAAACTATAGCAAACATAAATTTACAATACAAATTGCTAATGTTATGCTATCAAACTACGCATGTCAAAAACAGTCAAAGAAACCCACGTACTTGTGCAATTCACACGTAAGACGGTTGTATATCTTCGTCATGATACGGGACTTGACACCCAAAATATTGAAATATAGACTAAAAGTGTGAAGTCAATTGCTTTCCTTTCTTTCTTTGCATATATTCCTCCATTATTTCAAGCTTGCATTTTAGTGGCTCTCAAAAATAATTATACACCTACACGAGTGTGAATATGCGACTGCATTTTTGCGCATCTATGGATATATGTTTTTATGCATCAATGTATACGTGATAGTCTGCTGGTGTTTTTTATATCTATTATCGGAAGATTTCCTATTTTAAAAGCACCAATAAAATGTCGACAAATTTCATTCTTTTATTCATTAAGGAATCCCATTAATACAGTGTTTCTTTGCTTCACTCTACACGCCAAGAACCTAATTTGCTTTCTGTTCATTCCTTCATTCCGTTACACAGGCACACTTTCACACAAACACACATATTTCTCTGACTATTACCTCCTACACGTAATGTGAAAGTGTGCGTGTCAGTGTGCATGCGCGCGCGTTTGAACGTCAGTGACAGTGTGTATAGATATATTGGATATATATATATATTTCTATCTTAGAATATATCGATATTCTCTGTCATACTAAAGACTGGAATGGATATGTATGTATGTATTGATGTATGTATATATGCATATCAATATATATGCACACAAAGTATTCACAACACACACATGCATATATATATATATATATATATATATATATATATATATATATATGTATATGTATATATATATATATATATATGTGTGTGTGTGTGTGTGTGTGTGTGTGTGTGTATGCATATATGTGCGTGTGTGTATGTGTATATATGTATATATTTATATATATATATATATATATATATATATATATATATATATATATATATATATATATATATATATATATATATATATATATATATATATATATATATATATATATATATATATATACATATTTACACAATCACAATTAAAATATTTATTGCTTAGATTTTTTTTTAGTTCTGCTCCTTTTGTAAATTTCTTTATTTTCTCTTAGTTGTACTACTACTACTACTACTACTACTACTACTACTACTACTACTACTACTACTACTACAATTGTTGTGGTTGCTTTTCTGATTGTTGTTGTTGTTCTTTTATCATTATTATTGTCATTATTATTATTATTATTATCATTATTATTATTATTATTATTACTATTACTACTTTCATCATCATCATCATCATCATTATTATTGATGAATAGGTGGTTTATAGATTGATATTGTTTTTTTCTTCGTCAATATGGCGGATGGTGGTAGAGACGATGCTGTGTCGTGATGACGATGATGATGATGACGACGACAACGACGACGACGACGACGACGACGATGACACTGACGCTGATAATGATGCTGGTGCTGGTGCTGGTGCTAGAGATGGAATTTAAGCATTGAATGTGTGACTTCCTGAGCAGTAATAATTTATTCATAAAATCTTTTAGACGTTTGTTTTCTAAATCACGTTTATTTATCGTATTTTTCTCGGCTGCTTTCTTTCAGTTTTATGAATCCTGCCTTTCGTCACTCTCTCTCTCTCTCTCTCGTTCTCTCTCTCTCTCTCTCGTTCTCTCTCTCTCTCTCTCTCTCCATACCCTCTCCCTCCCCTCTCTCTACCCCTCTCTTCCTTTTCTTAATAGAAATTCCTAGGACTGCACTCAGCATTGTTACATTTTCCAATCTGATTCTGTCACTTGTTTTAATAATTTTAGCTGTTTGTTCATAGTTCTTTTTTTGCCTTAAATTCATTTGATTTTATCTTATTTTATTTATACTCTATTTTTTGTTATTGCTATATGATGATAATGGCGGATACTAAAGTTTATAATATCCTTTTATTATTTTTGAAGCCTGTGGAAAAGAAAGAAATATATTGAGGATTGGTGTAGCTAAATTGCTAACAGCACTTTTGTATGCCTCCTCATCCACTCCTTCCTCCTCCTCCTCTTATTATTATTATTACATTCTGATTTTCATATGCTGTCTCTAGAAGCAGCTGAATCTGCATCTCATATACACAAGAGACGAGAAAATAAATTCAATAAAAATGCAAAAATATGTTAAGAAAACCGATAAAAATAAGGGGCTGTTTTAAAAACAGTGATGCTTGCGTTGTTATTTGTTCCGGACCGAAGTTTGCACAGTTGTCCTCGTGTTATTCTCGCTATTGTTAAATGTAATGAACTATTGAACCAGTAGTTGTTGCGTTCGAGCCCTGTAATCAATGAAGCTATTTTTCAAATTGTGTTCAAGTATATACATACATACACACATGCATAGACATATATATATATATATATATATATATATATATATATATATATATATATATATATATATATATATATGTATGTATATATATATATATATATATATGATTATGATTGACCGTTGACTGAACACTATTCAATTTTTTTTCTCCGTGTTTTTCTCCTTGTCTCCGTATTCTTTCTGTTGAAGAGCGTAGCTCGAAACGTCAAAGACTTTCCGTATTCCCGAGCGTCATACTAATATATACTTTTGTTATTTACACCACCTGTCCTCGTCTGTTGTTATTATTTGTATATTCTCCCATATATATGTATGTATATGTCTCTATATATATATATATATATATATATGTCTATGCATGTGTGTGTGTGTGTTCTTTTATTCTTTTACATTCTTTTATTTGTTTCAGTCATTTGACTGCGGCCATGCTGGAGCACCATCTTTAGTCGAACAAATCGAGCCCAGGACTTATTATTTGTAAGACTAGTACTTTTTTCTATCGTTTTCTTTGGCCGAACTGCTATGTCAAGGGGACGTAAACACACGAACATTCGTTGTCAAGTGATGTTGGGGGAACAAACACAGCCACACAAACATATACATATATATATATATATATATATACGACATATACATATATATACACGACAGGCTTCCTTCAGTTTCCGTCTACCAAACCCACTCACAAGGGTTTGGTCAGCCTGAGGCTATAGAGCTATAGTAAAATACACTTGCCCAAGGTGCCACGCAATGCGACTGAACCCGGAACAATGTGACTGCAAATCAAGCTTCTTACCACACAGCCAATATACGAGGTGGTGCTGACGTGTTCCTGGCTTTAAGGGTATTGCAAAAGGCTTGGATCCAAGCCTAAACTTCCGAGGTCTTTTGCAAGGCTTTGAAAAACTGAAGAAGCGCTGTAATAAGTCTGTGAATCTAAGAAGGTAATATGTTGAATAAGAACACAATTAACCGATCCTCCTGCATTTTCCTTTACCGAAACTCAGGAATATTTTTGAACACCAACCAGTATATGTGTGTATGTGTCTGTATATTTGTACAGCGTATATTTGTACAGGGTTGTCCAAAAGTCACTTGACAGTAAATCGAAACCATTTAATTCGAAGATTTATTTATGTTTAACAACTGAATGAATGTAATAAAAGCATCTACGTATGAAACATCATGAAAATTGTTCAAACTGAAGTCCTTTTTGAGCGACACATTTTTCCATTGTAATCAATACATAATTACAGACAGTATATATGGAATTTTGATTTCCCGACGGGGGATTTCTGGCCAACCCTGTATATTATACAGGGCGATATTCATACCGGTATTTCGTCTGTCTTCTATATATATATATAAAATACAAAATCGAACAAGAACGCAAAATATTAACCGATATAATAAGTACTAGGCTTACAAAGTATAAGTTCTGGGGACGATTCCTTTTATTGCTAAAACCCTTTAAGGTGGTACTGTGGCATGGCCGCAGTCAAATAGCTGAGACAATTTAAAGAATATGAAAAAGAAGATATATATATATATATATATATATATATATATATATATATATATATATATATATATATATATACATATATATGTAGATAGATAGATAGACAGATAGATAGATAGATAGATAGATAGATAGATAGATAGATAGATAGATAGATAGATAGATATATGTATGTATGTATGCATGTATTATGTAAGAATACACAGATTTGTGTTATATAACGTGAGGAAAACTGAGAGAGAGGCTGAAACAGTGAGGAAAGAGGAAAGAAAGAGAGAAAGAAAGAAAAACAGTGAATTGTTTGTGAGAATCTTTTGAATATTTGTTTTGTTTTATTTTTTATTCCAATATATGTGTTATGTGGTAGCAATATATTAAACAAACACGCCAGCAAATTTAACAAATGCTAAAGCCAAAAACAATTAATAATAATAATAATAATAATAATAATAATAATAATAATAATAATAATAATAATAATAATGATAATAATAATAATAATAATAATAATAATAATAATAATAATAATAATGATAATAATAATGATAATAATAATAATAATAATAATAATAATAATAATAATAATAGATAAATATAAAAAATAACCTCAAAGTCAAACAGAAAATTAACCAAATTCCGCCATCAAAACTAAATGAATTATTCATAGCTACAAGTCAAATGGAGAATTAATAAGAACCATGCATTTTCGGAAATTTCTATTATATTCTACAAGGTTTCGTTGCCAATATGCTGCAACATGGAAGAAAAGAGAAGACAAGAGGAAGATTTTGAAGAACAAAGGCTGAGATAAAAAGAATAAAGGTAAATTTGGTGGGAGAATAAAAAAAATATAATTATTAATAGGATGAAGGAAGAGAGAAAAGAGAAAAGCCAGAAGGGGCAAAAATGAGAAGAAGGAGGAGAAGAAGAAGAAGAAGAAGAAGAAGAAGAAGAAGAAGAAGAAGAAGAAGAAGAAGAAGAAGAAGATGATGATGATGATGGGCATGAAGGAGAAGATAAAGAACAAATTGAAGAAGATATAGGAGGAGGAGGAGGTGGTGGTGGTGGAAGAAGAAGGGGAGGAGGAGAAGGACGAAGTGGAGGAGGATGGGAGGGGAGTAGGAGGAGGACGGAAGGAGGCTGAGAAGGAAATTGTAGAAATGAAGGAAGAAGTAGAAGAAAAGGAAAAGGAAGAAAATGAAGAAGAAGAAAAAGAGGAGGAAGAAGAAGAAGAAGAAGGAGAGGTGAGGTGGGGTAAGAGTTTGGGAGTAGGAGGAAGGAATGTGGGAGAGGAGGGGAGGGGAGGAGGTGAATGCGATGGCGACGATGATGATGGTGATGATGATGATAGCAGTTGGTGGTTTTGAAGATGTCGATGATGATGATGATGATGAGGTGGTTCAGCACGAGAATGGGGAGGATATCGATAAGATTAAGATTATCATGATCATGATGAATGTGATAATCTTCATAATTATGATAATCTTGATCATGAATCTCTTGAATTATTTAATCTTGATCGTTATCAAGATTAAAATTTTGATTAACATGAAGACAGCGGCACCGGAAAAGGGCAAAGAGGAGGAGGAGGAGGAGAAAAAAGGAGAAGGCACAGTAAAAGGATGAGGTAGCGGTGGAGTCAGATTAGGAAGTTGCAGTGAAAGAGGAAATTAACCGGAAGTATTATGAAAACAAAATGATGATGATGATGATGATGATGAAGATGATGATGATGACGAGGTGGACGAGGAGGAGAAGGCGAAAGAGGAGGAAGTGGAGGCAAAGGAGGTGAAGGGGGAGAAGGAAGTGAAGGAGGTGAAGGAGGCGAAGGAGGAGGCGGAGGAGGAGGCGGAGGAAGGGGAGAAGGCGGTGGAGGAGGAGGCGGAGGAGAAGAAGGTGGATGTGGAGGAGGAGGTGGAGGAGGCGGAGGAGGCGGAGGAAGAGGAGGCGGAGGTGGAGAAGTAGGTGGAGGAGGAGGCGACGGAGGAGGTGGAGGAGGAGGCGGAGGAGGAGGCGGAGGAGGAGGTGGAGGAGGAGGCGGAGGAGGAGGTGGAGGAGGAGGCGGAGGAGGCGGAGGAGGTGGAGGAGAAGGCGGAGGAGGTGGAGGAGAAGGCGGAGGAGGGGTGGAGTAGGAGGTGGAGGTGGAGGAGGAGGAGGAGGAGGTGGAGGAGGAGGAGGAGGGGGAGGCGGAGGCGGAGGAGGCGGCGGCGGAGGCGGAGGCGGAGGCGGAGGCGGAGGCGGAGGCGGAGGCGGAGGCGGAGGAGGTGGACGATGACGACGGTGATGATGAGGAGGAGGGAGTTCATGATCATCGTTGTCGTCATGACGGTCTTCATCACCATCGCCCGCAGAATAAGAAACTGCAAAACTATAACAGTAATACCAACAACAGCAACAACAACAAAAACGAAAACAACGAAAACAACAATAGCAATTACAACAGCAACAGCACCCAACGAAGTTGAAACTATTTCTAAATACTGACGAGGAGAAATTTAACCGGAACGCCGTCATGAATATGTAATTTCATAGAATCAAACGTTTTGTAAGCCGTTGATCATGAATTTTATCGACGGGAAATTTAGCTCTTTAGTTTGGTATATCAAGGTGTCACATGTTGTTGTTGTTGATGATGTGTAATGTTTGTTCTGAATTTTGGCACAAGGCCAGCAAATTTGAAGTGAATCGGTATGTTGGTTACATCGACTCCTTTACTCCATTGATGCTTATTTTATCGATTCCGAAAAAATGAAAGTTAAAGTCGGCCCCAATGAAATTTGAACTCAGTGCTTTAGGATTCTTAAGTAATGCCGCAATGTATAATATTTGTAGTTTTATATTCCTCTAAAACATTTGTTTATCGTTTTAAATTTTGATAATTTCAACCACCTTTCAAAGATATGACGATACAATGCCAAGTTGAAAGACAAGAAGAAAAAAAAAAAAAGAAAAACGAACGAATTTATCTGCCAACACAATATTTCCTCCGCCAGTCTTTAATAGATATCTAACAACTTGATGGACAACTAAACTGACAGTTAATTGGAGAGTATTTAAGTGATTTCCTGGTCCCGCCCATATCACAATCTTTGCTAAGTCCCTTTCCATTATCTAAACTTTCAAATGAATAATTCAGAGCAGGATTTCGAATGTCAGCCATTTTGTAAAATGAAATAGAAAAAACTTGAAGAACAGATCGTAAAATACCAACTAAACAAGAACAAACATATTTCATAAAAGTTCCGTGTGACATAATATTAAGCAGCGGAAGATTTAAAATCGAAACACATTTAATAAAGAAATAAAACAAGTTGAGCTCCACATTTCAAAACCATTTCCTCTATAATGCGAAGAATAATCACATCAACAACAATAGATTACAAATGAGAGACATCGTCGTAATGAATTTACTTGGTCAAAAATGGAAAAGAGGCCAAATTTTAAAATGGCCGGGGAAATGTTAAAATGGCTGACATTTCTCAAAACAGCGGGTGGCATAATTAATTATTGAAACTAGAATCACATCTCATTATTTTAATCGATGACTACTTAATAATAAATACGAAATTACCAGACATTAGTGAAATGATAATGAAAGCGATATATTTTCAGTCGTATGCATAGAGATATAATAAATATGCACAAACACGAACACTCTCAAAATTATAGACGCAAAGACAAATATGTCTGTGCTCTTATACACATTCACACACACGAGTACACACGTATATACATACACACATATATATGCATACATATATATACATACATACATATATATATATATATATATATATATATATATATATATATATATAAATATATATATATATATATATATATATATATATATATATATATATATATATATATATATATATATATATTTATATATATACATATACACATATATATACTTATATATATGTGTGTATATATATATATATATATATATATATATATATACATGTAGAAGGTTGAATCTTTCATCATTATCTTCTAATTCTGCTAATCATTTAAGTGCGGCCGTGGTGGGGCACCGTCTTGAAATATTTTAGTCGAACAAATCAAGTGAGTCACTTGTCTAGGAGCTCGTTCTATCGATTTTTTTTTTTTTTTTTGCCAACTCGCTTTATTACGGATATGCAAACACAACAAAGCCGGTTGTCAAAGCGGCGGGCGGGACAAACAGAGACAAAAACGTACATGATAGCTCTGCCAATCCGTTAAGATCAGAAGCCATGAGAGCCACTGCTTGGTACTGCATCAAGGCATTTATTATTATTATTATTATTATTATTATTATTATTATTATTATTATTATTATTATTATTATTATTATTATTATTATTTTCAGTAGTTTTATTTTTATAACGTGCTTTCACTTCAGTACCGAGCGCAGCTCTGTGCGCCTTGGGTATGTGCTGTGGTTTGCTGTGGTGCTCTTATGTTTACTGTATTGAAAGTGTTTTGCGTAGAATGTGTGCAGTACCCAGTAGTGCAATTTTCTGTATGTTATATATATTTGTAAGTCCTGGTGTTTTTGTTATAGATTTTAGGCTATCTTGTCCTTCTTTTATACACAAATAACCTTACAAAGACTAAGAGTGGCCTGTTCTATCGTACCCGAATCACAAATGCATACATACATACCTACATACATATAAACATACATATAAACATACATACATAATACATATACACGTACATACATACATACATGCATACATACATATATGAAGACTAGAATTATGTCCATTAGCACCTTTTAGATGTTAGGCAAACTTCAGCAATTTGCAGAACGTAATAATTAACGCGATGAAGAACAGAAACATCTGTTTCTGAAAAGCCTTTAACACATTCTGTGTGTGTGTGTGTGTGTGTGTGTGTGTGTGTGTGTGTGTGTGTGTGTGTGTGTGTGTGTGTGGTTAAACAGAGAGATAGGTATTTAGCTCGATCGCTATAGATGCAAATATGAACGCCGGTGTTATGTGTTATGCTTAATTAGAGGTAAATCTTCATTAATATTTTTCAGAATTTGACGTTTCGTACCGCGTTGTTAGTAGGGATTAAAAAGTAAGCGAATGTCTTAATATAAACATGAATTTGGATAACGTTGACATCTCACAGAATTATTCAAAGCAAACAGTTAATTTCATTACTTGTGTGACGAATCCAACCGAGTTAAAATCATTTAAATTGAAAAATGGGAAATTAAAAGAATAGAAGATAAGATTATTCGAAGAATGTCAAAGAAGGATAGCGCGGGGGGGGGGGAGATAGCTCCAAATAAGGAGAAAAGGGAAGAAATTGAGAGAATATAGAATATTAGAGTAATAATATCGAGTATTGACTCGATATCTATCTATCTACGTCCCTCTCTCTTTGTATATATATATATATATATATATATATGTTTGTATATGTATATATGTATACATATATATGTACATACATACACACATATATATGTATACATACATACACACTATATACATACAAACATATATATATATATATATATATATATATATATATATATATATATGCACGTGGTGTGTTCGTGTGCAGGTCGGTATAGATGTACGTATGAATAATATAATAATGTATGAATTTGGAAGATGAAGGAAAAAGAAAGAAAGTTAAGTAACGAGCGGCCACAGATAGGAACGAATGCATTGAATAATGATATAACATTTTACAGAATATCTATTCAACGGTATATTCAAAATTGGTCGAAGTATATAGAAAAAGGTACTGAAAGAAAAACCAGAAATAAAAATTGGATCATATAAATCTTCAGCTGGAATTGGCACCATGTCGATAAATGTCTTGGCTGCAGCGATATAACATATACACAAATCATTATAAGTAGATATTAGCGAGTGTATATTGATAAGAATATGTTCGATGGATAGAACAAAGAAGTAAACGCATTAAGATTAATCATATAATTAATAATGTATAATTAACAGCAGCTGTTCTCGGTAGGTCATTAGTAAAACTGATGTTTTCTGTCTACAAAAGCAGTATATTTTAATTTTCACGGAAACAAGCTTATTTTTCAGCGATACATTAATTACAAATTTTAATACCTTTTCCATAGATGATGTAGGTTTCTCATCTAGTATGGCAGTCGAAAATATAAGATTATTTTTTAAGCCGTTAAATATTTTGCTACATTTCCTCTGTTCGATTGGCAGGAATTTCGATTTTGAAGGTATTCATATGTTGGCTGTACCGTGTACCGAACATATTTAGGGTTAGGTCAATGTATTCTGCAGCAATCGTTTCATTTGGATATTGGCAAATATTGACACTTTAAAGCGCAAGTTTCATGGTTTATACAATTTCACGAGTGAATGCGAATGTGGACACGTTAAATTTAGACTTTAATGCGCTTCATAACAAACTAAACATTCTCCGACGTTAGAAATCATAGAAAATCTGACTTCCGTATCGCTGGTAGGAAATACACAGCGACATTTAAGTTAATATTCTGCGACATTTATGTTGTTTGGAAAAGTGTTTATGAAAAAGATTTAATAAATATCTGTCAATTCGTGCGCTTAATGATTGCTATGCAATGATTTATTGCATCTCATGTTTTCCGTCTGTTTAAATTATCTAATATCTATTCATCTATCTATCTATCTATCTATCTATCTATCTATCTATCTATCTATCTATCTATCTATCTATCTATCTTATCTATTGATCCATCTATCTGTTTATCTGTCTATCTATGTGTGTATATATATATATATATATATATATATATATATATATATATATATATATATATATATATATATATATATAAACAAATAGTAAATGAGTATATGCATATATACGTACAGGTATGTGCATACCGACATCCACCTGTATGTATAGGTGCATATCTGGGTACAGGACATTGCAAACAAAACAGAGACGAGAAAACACACAAGCCACATAGAGAACATTCTACTTCATCAGCTACCTCCGTTTTAACACCGGAGTTTCGAAGAGCTAGGCAGGACGCATCGTTAAAACAGCTCTTCCCATGGACCGCAAATTAAATTTGTATACACAAATTAAATCTTGCCATGGAGGAATGTTGTGGTGGACAAAAAACAAGACAGGAAAACAAACAGAAAAGGCTTTACGGCCAGACGAGAAAAATTGTTTGTGTGTGAACGATGTGAGGCACGAACTTGAAAGTAGGGACGAAATGGTTCGTGTGTTTGCTCGGCGACAGCCAAGGAAGAAAAGGAATATTGACCGGAAGCATGTGACCATGCCGGTGTAAGGGGAAGAGAGAGAGAGTGGCAGAGGGAGAAACAAAGGGAGGAAGTAGAAGAATAGGTGAGCAACGAGAGGAAAAGAGAAAGAGAGGAAAAGAAAAAGAGAGGAAGTACGAGGGGTAAAGCGAGATACGTAGTAGTAAAGAGGAACAACGAGGGGAAGAGAGAGAGAGAGTGGTAGACGGAGAAACAAAGGGAGGAAGTAGAAGAATAGGTGAGCAACGAAAGGAAAAGAGAAAGAGAGGAAGTACGAGGGGGAAAAAGAGATACGTAGTAGTAACAGAGGAAGAACGAGAGGGGTAAAGCGAGATACGTAGTAGTAAAGAGGAAGAACGAGAGGGGAAAAAATGATAGAGGAAGAGAAAGAGAAAGAGATAGAGTAGCGTCGGAAAATATGAAGTTACTAAAAACTACTCACAATTGGAAACGCTGCGTTCAATCATGTAGAAACAAATAGTAAATGAGTATATGCATATATACGTACAGGTATGTGCATACCGACATCCACCTATATATATATATATATATATATATATATATATATATATATATATATATATATATATATATATATATATATATATATATATAGACATATCTATATGTGTGTGTGTATGCGTGTGAGTTTGTGCGTTTCTGTGTATGAGCGTGTGTGTGTGTGTGTGTGTAAGTATATGCATACTTCATATATTATATATATAGTATACACATACACATATATTACCTTTTACCTGCTACTATTTTCATTCATTGGATTGTGGTCATGTTTTGGCACGACCTTCATGCCGGGACACACACACACACACACACACACACACACACAGACATACATAGACATACATACACACACACACACACACATAGACATACATACACACACTCACTATTTTATTTTCAAACTAGATTGATCCGATGCAGGACAAGGATTCTGGATTATTTTTCTTGTTATTCCACTTAAGTTTTGAAAGCGGTCGAGTTCATTTTCAGTATTCTCGTTTCTGAGAGCAGCCAAAAGTATTTTAGATATTCTCATTTTAAAATCAATCTCTGGCTAATCGTTGAGTGGACGTTGGTGTTGCCTTGGCGGAGGTTTGTGCTCTCTGAGTCCTCTTTTTATATTTCTATTTACTTTACATAAAGTATTATGATCTGACGTTCACTTTCAAGTCTTTCTGTGATTATCGTCCTTATATTATATATTATACATACATATTAACATTTTACAACATACTAACATATATACATAATTGTATACATCGATCTATATTCTCGTTTGTGAGAGCAGTCGAGTTTATTTCAGATATTCTCATTTTAAAAATCATCCCCGGTTAATCGTTGAGAGAACATTGGTGTTGCTTTGGCGGAGGCTTGCACTCTCTCAGTGCTTTTGTTACTATTATTATTATTGGCATAATGGCTATCGCAAGGCGCAACGAGATTTGTTTCAACTGACGAATTGACATCAAGAATCTTGGAGACGAAATACAAAAACGAAGTTAAATTAAGAAAGATGATTCCATATCTACCAGCTTATTGTGTATACATGTTACTTAGGATTTACGACGCCATAATCGCAATGCCTGTCATTTTGTAATCCACTGAATTTACTGTATTGCAGCAGTAAGATATAAAATCAACTTAATTCGTAAATGTTCGTCGAATTCTTTGAAACCAAGATAACCGAAGTGAAACCAAAATAAAGGAGGACATTTTTATTTATTCTGTTATGGACAGATAATAGCGATTTATCGCTTGCATAAGGATTCTAATAATGGGGACACTAATGGATATGCAATTACTAGAAAATGCTAATCCCTTTTTTAAGTAAAGTCTTGATAATGGAGAGATAATAATCCATAATATCAAGCTGGGTGAATTTATATTAGAGTTCATTTCTAAGGTTATTAAAACAATGCACGGACACTTTCGTACACCCGACGTACCCTCACACGCTCACACAAATATGTGTATGTATGTGTGTATGTGTGTGCGTGTGTCTGTGTGTGTGTGTGTGTGTGTGTGTGTGTGTGTGTGTGTGTTTACCATTATTCCCTAAATGTAAAATGGAAACGTTTTAATTTTAAGGATTACATGTTGGAAGATATGTTTACTAACGATACCCTGTTAACTTTTATTGAAGTCGATAAACCTAAATTGTATAACGCGCCAAAATTTGTTTTGTTTCTCTTCAAGGTGATACACGGGTAACATCTTTAAAGTTATCGAGCTGAAACCACTTTTGTGCATCAGAACATGATTTCGATACCTAGACTGGACACTGCATTGCGTCCATGCGTGTTTCATTTCACGCTGTTCCAATTAAATCAGATAAAATGTACCATTAAAGGCTGGTAAACACTTGCCCAAGGTGCCACGCAGTTGGACTAAACCAGAACCATGTGGTTAGGAAACAATCTTCTTACCTCACAGTCACTGTGTGAGAGGGTATGTATTTATGTACACGCAAGTATGTATTTATGTATGTATGTATGTATGTATGTATCTATCTATCTGTCTGTCTGTCTAGCTATCTATGTCTGTCTTCTATCTATCTATCTATCTATCTATCTAACTATCTATCTATCTATCTATCTATCTACCTACCTACCTACCTACCTACCTATCTGTCTATCTATCTATCTATCTATCTATCTATCTATCTATCTATCTATCTATCTATCTATCTATCTATACACATACACATATACAAATAGCCATCTACTTAAAAACCAGAGTTTCCTTGCAATTCAAATCTTGGCAGATTTTCTCTGGCTTTAAAAACACAGAAGCACAGACAGATCAATCATGTACAAAAGCTCGCAAGCTGTCACAAGATTGTTCCTGTAGCCGTTCTGAAAAATGAGCAGGTGCAGCGCCAGCTTCTACATAAACATCAACATAACTGATTCTAGGCTGGTAGGTAGGAACAAGTAGATGATAGAGGGAGGGATGGCGGAGAAGAAATTTATGGTGAGAGTTACAGTGAGAGTGGTAGAGCGATTGCGAGAGAGAGAGAGAGAGAGAGAGAGAGAGAAAGACAGATAGACAGAAGAAAAGCGAATGAGAGAATATGTTCGCTTGTGCGAGAGAGATAGCGATGTTTGAGACTGACTAACATATGTATATATATATATATATATATATATATATATATATATATATATATATATATATATATATATATATATATATATATATATATATATGTATATATACGTGTGTGTATGTATGTATACAAATACATACAGCGATCGAGAAAGAGAGAGAAAGGGGTGTTACGTGCAGACGACACATGCGCATATGAATATATATATATATATATGTGTATGCATGCATGCATGTATGTATGTGTGTATTACAGGTATATCTGTTTATACGTATGAATGAACACGTGTATGCATACCTATATAAGTCTGGATGCTTGAAGTGTCTGTGAGAAGAAGACCAAAGGAGAAACGTAGATAGAATTAAAGTTACGTTTAGAAATTCGTGAGGAATATCACAGCGTTTTAAATTTGGCAGGAAGCAGCGGTAACAGTAGTAGTAGTAGTAGTAGTAGTAGTAGTAGTAGTAGTAGTAGTAGTAGTAGTAGTAGTAGTAGTAGTTGTTGTTGTTGCTTTCATTAATGTTGTTGTTGTTGTTGCTGCCTTAAAATGGCGATGTGGATGTGAGAGAAGAGACAGCAAAGTCTTCGGTTTTAAATTTGCAATAAACGAACTGAAAGAGGAAAAATGAAAAAAAAAAAAAGAAAAGAAAGAAAGAAATGAAGAAATGATGACCTTTCGTGATGAATTACAAGACAAACGTTCATTTCGAGAGTAAACAACATCTTGCAGAACAACACTGCTTTCTATGTGTATACACATGTATATGTGTCTCAGTGTGTGCGTGCGCGCGTCTGTGTAGATAGATAGATAGATAGATAGATAGATAGATAGATAGACAATCATGTAAATACACATACATATATATGTATATATATATATATATATGTATATATATATATATATATATATATATATATATATATATATATATATATATATGTATATATATATATATATATATATATATATATATATATATATATATATATATATATATACATATATATATATATATATCTATATGTATATATATATATATATATATATATATATATATATATATATATATATATATATATATATGTATATATATATATATATATATATATATACATATATATATATATACAGAAGTATATAAATACATAGATATATAAGTATATATACATATGTATTCATATATCTATATATCTATTTTTATCTATATTTATCTGCCCATCTATCAACCTTTGTATATATGTATATATATATAAAAACACACACACACACATATATATGTATACAAATATATATATTTAGACATATATATACATAATATACATACACACCACACGTCTCGTGTGTGTTTTGGTGTAGAAGCCGATAAAGATATTACTCAATAATATGTAATTACATTCATTTATGTGCTTCAGGCTAATTTACCTGTTCCTTGGTGCTGATAAGTTTCTTGCTAGGAGATGATTTCTTTGGCAAATATAAAGAGGATTATGTCTTTCGTCATTGAAGGGTCGCACTTACCGATGAACTCTGAGTAGAGGCAAAGTGAAACATTAAGCTTCGAACCGGAGTACACACATGCATACATATTTTGCTCGAAATACAGTTTACAAAAAGCAGCCGACAACTAATGAAGGGTCTTTCGTTATGTTGCTTGTCTCGCTTTCGACCCTCATCTCACACATTCTGCAGAGGCCCGATGCACTTATGTGGTATATATTCTTTATGTGGTATATATTATGAGGTGTGTATTTGCTAGAACGATATCTTTGCGTTAGCAACTCAACACTGAATCTGTTTGAAATGTAATGGAAAATAGGTTAGTTTCAAAATAATTGATGTCCAGTTAAGAAAGAAAGAAAGAAAAAGAAGGAAAGAAACAGGAGTCATTTCATTTGATTTTTTTTAGATAGAAGCAAATACAAAATAACACTTGCTACACAAA
>NC_142952.1:6582083-6597083 GCF_046866305.1 Octopus bimaculoides
GGTGGTGGTGGTGGTGGTGGTGGTGGTGGTGGTGGTGGTGGTAATACTGTGGTCATTAAGTCGGTGAGGAAATGACGGAAGTGGTGCATAAGAACGCGTGGATGATGGTGAGAATAGTGACGACGACGACGACGATGAAGAGGCGGAGGAGGCGCAGGTGGAGGAGGAAGATGAGATGATAGTGATGATGATGATGATGATGATGATGATGATGATGATGATGATGATGGCGGTGGTGATGGTGGTGGTGTTGATGGTGTTGGTAGTGGTGGTAGTGGACATCGTTGCCCAATGTTTTTATGGGTGTCAAATGTAGTGGCGGTGGTGATGGTGATGGTGGTGGTTGTGGTAGTGCTATTGTTGATGCTGATGGTGCTGCTGTTGTTGTTGGTGGTGGTGGTGATGGTGGTGGTGGTGTCTGTAATGACGGAAGTGGTGAAAGTGACACTGTTGTTGCAATGGTGGTGGTGGTGGTGGATATGGTGGTGAAAGTGGTGACGGTTGTGGTGGTGACGGTTGTGGTGGTGACGGTGGTGGTGGTAGTAGTTGTGGTTTTGGTGGTGATGGTAATGATAGTGTCGTGGTAGTGGTGATGGTAGGGGTTGTGGTTTTGGTGGTGGTGGTGGTGGATATGGTGACGGTTGTGGTAGTGGTGATAATGATAGTGTCGTGGTGATGGTGGTGGTAGTAGTGGTTGTGGTTTTGGTGGTAGCGGTGATGAGGCTAATGCTGGTGGTGATGGTGATGGTGTGAGTGGTAGTAGTGCATGGTGGTGTTGGTGGTGGCAGTGATGGTGGCAGTGGTAATGTTGATAGCGGTGGTGATAATGGTGGAAGTGAAAATGATAATGGTGTGTGGTAGCGGAAGTGATTGGTGGTCGTAGTGACGGTTGTGGTAGATAGTGGTCATGGAGGTGCTGGTGGTAGTCCTGGTGGCAGTGGTGGAGGTGTTGGTGGTGGTGCTGGGGATGGGGATGGCCATCTTCACGCTTTTCCCCTCCATGTCGCTGCTGTAAATGTTCGAGCAGTTGCGTTAATTTTTGTTTGTGTTGCTGTTATCAATTAAGGTGATGAAAATGACGACGATGCTGCTGATGCTGCTGCTGCTGGTGATGATGATGATGATGATGATGATGATGATGATGATGATGATGATGATGGTGACGATGATGTTGATGATGATGATGATGATGATGATGATGATGATGATGATGATGATGATGATGATGATGATGATGATGATGGTGACGATGGTGATGATGATGATGATGATGATGATGATGATGATGATGATGGTGGTGGTGGTGGTGGTGGTGGTGGTGGTGGCGGTGATGATGATGAAGATGAGGAGGAGGAGGATGCTGGTGGTGGTGGTGGTGATGATGGTGATGGTGCTGGTGATAATGACGATGATGATGGTGATGATGTCACTGCTAATGTTATTATCATTGTTGCTTTTGATGTTGTTGTCGTTGTTGTTGTGATAGTGGTGGTGGTGTAGCGGTTTCTTCTTCTTCTTCTTCTTCTTCTTCTTATTATTATTATTATTATGGTCATCATCAGTTTATTATTAGTATTAATTTATTATTATTATGATTGATATTATTGATAATATTCTTGCTGTCATCATTATCATCATTATTCCTGTTGTTGTTGTTGTTGTTGCTGTTGTTGTTGTTGTTTGTGGTGGTGTTATTGTTATTGTAATGGTTGATTGTACTGTTAGCGGAGGGTGTGGCAGATGTAATGAGCAGGTGATAAAGAAGATAGCTTTAATTACTGTACACTTCTTCCTTGGGGTATAAATGAACTGTCGACTTCACAGATATAAAACTGCAAATTTAATATTATCTTAATAAACAACATCTTGGAAGTAGTAGTAATAATAATAATAATAATAATAATAATAATAATAATAATAATAATAATGATGATGATGATGATGATGATGATGATGATGATGACGATGATGATAATAATAGCAACAACAACATCAATAACGCGAAAAAAAAAACGAAAGTGAAAGTGAATTATGATCTAAAAACTGAAGTAGTTGCGGCGGCGAATACGACCACGGCGATCAACGGAACAGCCTGCTCATGAAATTGTATATATATATATATATATATATATATATATATATATATATATATATATATATATATATATATAAACGAATTCTAAGTACCCATACTTTTAAGCTATACAATTCCGAGGTACCTTTGTTCGAACTCAGTCTCGTAAAAGGGAATTTAATTTTCCCTTTATGTAAGACCGGCAGTTTCTCATGCATCAGGTGATCCCTCTGCACGTCAGTGGTGAGGTTTAGGAGAGCCTCAACGATCGATAGAGCTTGGCGCCGTTATCGTCTCGTAAGAACTTTGCGTGTGTTTGTGTGTGCGCGTGTTTATGTGTAGTTTTGTGTGTGTGTGCTGTGTGTAGCTTAATGAAATATTTGTGTTGAGTCAGTAGCAAATACAGTATCCTACCGCGCTTATGTACCCGTAATATTTAACAAGAGCACATACGGGCTGCACCTCCCGGGAGCATGTATGCAGTCCCTGAACCATTAAGAAACAGCAACAAAATTTCTAAATTACCTCCACCCCCGGCCGTCTTGTGCCAAATATAAAAGACACAAAATATAATGTAACCTTAGATATAACTATATAATACGACGTGGTATTCACGGTGGGGATATACTTGTTCAAAAGAGCTTCAGGTTTGTCAATCATGCGGTAGTGCGTTCGTTTCCTTGACTGGGCTCTGTGTTGTGTTCTTGAGCCAGACATTTCTATTTCAAGTTCTTCTAGTTCACACGGCTGTAGAAGTGAGCTGCGACGTCCCAGGGGCCAAGCTGTATTGGCCCCTTTGCCTTTCCTTGGGATAACATATAGATTGATAGATAGATATAAATATACGTATACGTATATATGTACATACATACATACATACATACATATATATACATACTTATATACATACATATATATACATATCTATATATATATACATATATTTATATATAAATATATTCATGTATATATATATATATATATATATATATATATATATATATATATATATATATATATATATATATGTATGTATGTCCATATATACATATGTATATATAGATATACATATATATATTAAATTGTGAGGAGCACCTTTATATCTTACGCATTTCATGTTTAATTCTACAAGAAACGTCACACAGTAATGCCGAAAACAAACAATAAAAACAAATGAGAATAGAGTGGTTGAGCGACCGGAGAGAGAACCTTTGCATGTCTGATCGATCTGTGAGCAATTACGGTCGTTGAGTCATATGATCACGCTCTATAGATTTGAAAAACGGGAAATGAAATATTTGACGATATAGATTCGGATATACATTGGAATAAAACAGACTGGATGATCACGGCTGGAGCGGCATTTATCAAAGCGCTGCTCGATCACGTCTGAGTTCGGACTAAGATCATCACGATCAGCAACAACAAAAACAGCAAAATGAATAGAGATGAGAATAAATCATTGCACTATAACAATTCTTCTTCTTCTTCTTCTTCTTCTTCTTCTTCTTCTTCTTCTTATTATTATTATTATTATTATTATTATTATTATTATTATTATTATTATTATTATTATTATTATTATTATTATTAATACTGTTGTTACTATTGTTATTATTATCATTGTTTCAAAGACAACAATAACAATAGCAAAAACAACAACAACAACAACAACAAGACAGTCTACAACAACAATAGGAAAAAAACAATAACAAAAGCAATAGTAACAACAGCATGATTGATTGTTAGCGAGAATAATTAAAAATCGAATTTCAACGTGACGGAAGGTGTAAGATAGAGTCGCTCATTTCAAAAGCAAGTTATTGATTTCTCTCTCTCACACACACACACCCTCACTCTCTCCCCCTCTCTCTCACTCTATCTATCTATGTTTGTGTGTGTGTGTGTGTGTCTCTCTCTCTTTCCTTCGTACTCTCTTCCTGTCTCTTTTGCTCTGTCTGTCTGTCTGTCTGTCTCTTTCTTTAAGTATTCACAGTTCACACTGGTTTTTATTACCATTCATTAACAAATATTCCGCATAGCCGATTGTTTGCGGTATTTTTCTTGTTAAAGACATCAACTGTTTCATAGTATTTTCAGTTCTTTCAGAAACAGCACGTTCTTTGTCACAGTTGCGCAAGGAACCCCATGAACTCATCCCAAATATCATTAACTAAATAACAACAAACACACATTGAGGAACAACAAATAAGTGCGAATGCAACGGATTGATGCCGCACCGATTATGTGGAGACCGGCAAAAATTAATATTACGTAAACTAGGCGGAAGGATGGAGAATCGAATAAAAACTATAACAGAAAACAAGTAGTATGTTCAAAGTCTGGTACTCACATCACATATAATCATTCAACAATATATAGGGATTAAATGCAGCCACGCTGTCGAGGTACATTTGGGACTTGTAGGACAATATAATACATAAAATATAGGCTGGCCGAACAAAGATGGTGCCAGACTGAATAAAATTAGGTACAATGCATCTCCCTCTTCCGTATGCTTTATAGAAAAATACGTCGTAGTCACCTAGTATGAATGCTTGTATAAAGAGTATATAAAAAAATTATTTTTATAAAGATGTCAAGACTAAGAATACTGTAAATATTTGATGATGTAATAGTGGCACCAGCACGGAAATTTTAGCGACATCAGTACAACTTTTTTTACATCTGTCTAGCAAAAAAATGATGAACAATAAAATGAATAACTGAAATATATAACAATTTAGAAATACCAGATATAATAACAAAAAATAAAGAATATAACGATAGACTAACGTTCTTTAGCGACACCAGACAGAAGCCAACCAAGAGTCAATAAAATATGAAAGTGGATATAATAAATAAATTGACCAACCAAAAAAAAAAAAAAAAATTGTGAAGAAATGACGTTGGAAAGCAATCGCACGATATTAGTTAGAAATATGTTACCCACAATAAAATAAAAGATGAAAACAAATGAAAATTGAAAGAAAATGGATGTAATAAAATAACTCTCCAACGGAGTTAACCCAACCAGTGAATTTTCCAGAATATATCACATGAATGATAAAAAAAAACTCAAAAATATAAATGTACTTAATTTTTCTTACCCCTAGAAATATGAAAGATAAAATCGACAGCAGCGGTATTTGAATTCTAAACGTTCAGAGTCGGAAGAAATGCCGCTGAGCATTTTTTCGCCGCCTTATTGTAAAGATTATCTATGTTTATATCTAAGTCTATGTTTATCCCTAAAGATAATCTTTTCTACAATAGGGAAAAAGCCAAAAATTTCCAACTAGAGTATTCAACTGATACTTATTATATCAACTCTGAAATGATGAAAAGAAAATTTGACCACAGCGGAATTTGAACTCAGAGGTGTCAGAGGTTCAATATTTGTCGCTAATCAATTTTTCCGGTTTTGTAACGATTCTGCCAGCTCACCGCCTTGTTGTGAAGATTTAAATATTATGTATATTTATCTCTAAAGATAATAACAATCATTTAGGAAAACCAAAACAATATTAGAAACCCAAGGCCCACGATTAAAATCTCAGTTGCCCAAAACATCCCCATCTTTCAAACTTTATTATGTTTTGTCTAACACATAAGCTTTGACTGGAATTCAAAAATAAACCACGATATTTGTGTAAAATAAGACACATCACAAGAACATTTGAAAGCTTTTTGGTCAAATGTCTAGAATAAAAAATAAGGACGTCAGCCGCTATTGAAATGGTTGCGTACAGTCATCAAGCATCGCTGTATGAATATCAATAATACACATTTATTTCAGCATCTCCCTATAGATCAAAGGGAGGCTATATACTCGGAAAGCACCAGGAAGGAACTTAATAAGTGGGCATAGATACAAGATGTCGACGTTTCACATAATACCACAACACACCTGTATATTTAAAAGAAAAATGCTAATCAAATCGACATGTCATACTAGCTTGCCACAGCACGTGCAAGTTTTGCAGCTAGCAATAAAACTAGTCAGTTGGCTGAAAAATATGGGCGTATTGTTTACTTAAACAATTTGGATAAACTTTACACAAAACTGCCACAATGAATTCCTTGAAGACTATTCCCAGAACAGCAACGAGGTTGTGATTGATGACCAGGCAAGTGGAAAGGACGGAGCATAAGAATATGTCGAACGGCTTCAGATTGATAAAGAGCTGTGTTTTCTGAAGAAAGATAAAGAACGCCGGTTGAAACATTGAACCAATATGGCGTGTTTACTGAAAGGAGCCTGATTCAATTCCCTACAAATATATTTTTGGATTTACTTGGATTCGACAAAAGTATCTACTACCTTAGATTATTGCAGCCCTGGAATAAGAAAAAAAAAAAAACGTCATTGTAATTCTTCTGTTATTTTGGAATCCGAGTTCAAATCACACTGAGATCAACTTTGTTTCATTATCTCGAAGTGTTTAAAATATAATGTATCAGGTATATATTGGTGCACATTTTTTCTATCACACCTGAAAATCGGATGTGATGTACTTAGAGAGGAAACGAAATATAATTAGGTTCCATACTAAAACAAAACGACCGAGGGAAACGCTAAAGATTTATAAACATTCTTTGAAAGTCGCATTGCATCGTTCAAACACTAGCCGTAAGCATAATCAAAATCGAGCCAATGAGGATGTTTTTATTGTAGCAGAGAACTCGATATTCTAAAACTAGATGTTGAATCTCCTTCAAGTTACATCTTCTTAAATCGACTACACTGTTCTAACAAAGTTCATTTTTTTTTTTCAGGAAAATGGAACCAGATTAAGATAGTGGGAACATGCTTCAAACATTCGTGGGAAATTGAAACAGGGGATATAAGCGGCAGTGGAAGCACTGACTTACTTTATCGCAAGGGATGGTTAAACTAAATCTGTTGCCATATTTTCAGCCATTCAAGTCATGATAAAGATCTAAGCCATTATTTATTGCTTTATAAGTGAAAGCTTAAGGATTTTCTCAGATAATATATCTCCCAAAAAATGCCTGAAGAGATAATATTTGTCTGAGAGCCAAAATATTTTACTATTCAAACTGATGCTATTTAAATTTACAGAATGCTTCAGAACGCTGCTGTTGTTATTGTTATTATTGTTGTTACATTTAATGTTGTAGGTTCCAACTATGACCATCTCCGCGGATGTCTTTCATATATTAAGTTTTGCATTGTCTGATGTGTGTTTTGAAAATAATATTATCGTCTCTACTCTAGGCACAAGGCTCGAAGTTTTTTGGGATGGGGGCAGTCGACTAGATCGCTCCCACTACGCAACTGGTACTTAATTTATCGACCCCGAAAGAATGAAAGGCAAAATCTATAATGTAATACGAATACGTCTTGGTTGATGATTATAGTAAATCTAAGGATCGTATGAAGGCTTCCTCAGAAAATCTAAATCAAGTTCTAAAACAAATGGGACAATATTGTTCATGTTATTCAACATTATTCTCTCCTTCTCTCCCTCTTTCTCGCTTTCTATCTCTTTCCTTCTTTCTTTCTTTCTCTTTCTTTCTTTCTTTCTCTCTCTCTCTCTCTCTCTCTCTCTCTCTCTCTTTCACACACACATACACATGCATTCATACGTAAGTACGTACATGCATACATCCATCCATCCATCCATCCATACATACATACATACACACATCCGTCCATCCATCCATCCATCCATCCATACATACAAACATACATACATACATACATGCATACCTACATATATACATATATACATATATACATGTGTACGTACACGCTAACATGATATTCATGAGTTTATCATTTTTGTCGTGATTCCATACTGCGTGAAACAAAGCGGCACAATAACGTGCCGCCGTTAACCATTCTTTCGTTTAGATGATGATAATGAGAAGCTAATGCTACGTTATTGAAAATAAGAAAGATTTTGCTTCAAGCCAAACGTAACCGACCAACCACATGCAAAAAATATTTTACTTAGATGTGTGTCGCATCATCCACTCAACAGCTACAGAAGTCTCAGACGCTCTGGAAATGACTCTTTGAGCCGCCGTTCCTTTTTAGAAAATCTCAGTATCAAAATATCTTCATTGCGGTTAATTTTTCTTGGAGAAGTATAACTTAACAAATACCTGTTTGCGAAACATTCTGCATAGCAATGAAAAAAGGTTATACATCTGTAACTTTTCCAGAAAATTGTGTAATATAACGAATATCGCAAGAAGGAACCTGAACGTTATATCACGCTCTTTCTGGACTCAGAGCTGTTATATCATGTCAGATTTGTTATGCTGTTATAATCGAAAAGAATAACTGGTAAAATAGTGCTTAAGAAAAAAAAAGAAAAAAGAAAAAGTGACAGATATAGAAGCTTTTAAAGTCTTAAGATACAAACATAGATGCCGATTATATCGTATATCTGTAGATGACATTCAACATGTGATGACCAGCTGTCCAAATATATTAACAAAATATGGTTTTCCTATGCCGTATCTTATTATTTTTGCTAAAACAATTCAGAATGTCATCCGCAGAAAGAACTGCTTTCACAAATATATAAAATACATTTCTGTGGTTGAGTATATTTATATATTCCAAAATAAAGATTAATGTTGGAATATTCCCATCAAAACGTCCATTAAATGCAGGCAAAATCTCAATGAAACAACACTTATTGACTGCTGTGCAGGTCAGCTTCATTCCAGATTCCAACATTTCATCCATAATCAATGATAAAAAAAAAACAGATATATATTTATGAACAACTGCTTCTAACCTTACAAATTCACTGCCCGGATTATAAATTTACATATGTCGATCTAAATATTAGAAAGAGGACTAGTCGGTTACAGCGAACCAGCTCTTTAACTGGTGCTTGTTTTATCGACTCTGAGAGTACAAAATCCAACGTCGACCTGGATGAAATACGAAACAGAGCGTAAAGACAGACGAAAGGCTGCTAAGCATTTTGAACGTCGTGTAAATATTTCTACTCATTCGCTGCCTTAATGTAGATAAATAATTTTTGTATAGGCACAAGGCTTGAAATTTAGAGAGTGGGGTCTATGGGGTTACACGGACCGCAGTGTGCAACTGGTACTTATTTTATCGGCACCAAACGGATTAAAGGAAAAGTTACTTAAATACAGATGGTTTGTTAGAACAAATACTAGATACGACGAGAAAAACTCTCATATTTGCTTTTGGTGCGAAATACACTTATGTGGTTCATTTTGTTCCAGAAGTCAATATAAGAGGTTCTGTCATGGAATCTACCTCAGTATAGTTTGTTCTAAGAGAACATCGACGTTTAAGTGGGCATAAATTTTAATCTCTCGATAATAATACTGACTCTGTTGCTAATACATATTTTCTACTATGTATTTGCATAAATGATAAGGCTGCGTATACCAACGAAAAGAAAAGGTAAGCATAATCAACAACACAGCAACCGCGGAACTTTCGTTTGTAAGCACACCATAGTATGTTTCCTTAGTTCCATCCTACATGAACAGATTATCCCTTGACACGCTTACCAGCAGAAATGTAATGAAATGCCGATTGATAGTGAAGACTCAACAAGCGAAAATAATATTTCATCAATAGGAGATGAATTTAAAACGAAACTTTTTAAATGCCATTCTTAATCTCATTGACAGAAATAGCCATTTTAACATGTGTTCTGCAAAGTAAATTTACAAGAATTGTGAAGATACACAAGACTTTTATGACATTCCCATTTGGCCCTTTACTGCTGACCTTGTGAAGTTCCCAGTTTTCTTCTAAGTCAGGAATAAGCTGACTTCATTTCATGGAAGATTTGAAAGAATTAAGGGAAAGAGTAAGACAAATTTTATACATATATACATATACATGTATGTATATATATATATATATATATATATATATATATATATATATATATATATATATATATGAATGTATGTATTATGTATGTATGTATGTATGTGTATATATGTATGTATGTGAAAATTATATATGTACACGCGCATATGCCTGTCCATATATCAATATGTATTATCTAATCATATGTGTATATATATATATATACATATGTACGTATGTATATTTATATATATAAATATAGATATATATGTACATATATACATATGTACGTATGTATATGTATATTTATATATGTATATATATATAAATGTACGTATTATCTAAGCATATATATATGTATACATAAACATATATATAAATATATATATGTGTGTGTGTGTGTTTCTTTATATGTAAAGTGTATGCATATATATGCATATACGTGTGTATATATATATGTGTATGTGTGTCTGTATGAACGTACATGGATGTTTATACTTAAACATTCTTGTTCCTTCATATATATGCTTTATATAAATATATGTATACATATATTCATATGCATGCAGGTATGTATGTATATATGTATCTATGTGTGTATGTATGTATACACTCACAGACATATACTTTTATATATAAGCGTCTTGAACATCTATCTGCGCACGCGCGTCTCTGCATCGTTGATGGTATGCAAGAAGAGCGTAAGGGAAAAGAAGGTTTGATTTAGCCATCGTTGTCAAAATGACATGCCAGATGCCACAAAGACTATCTCATTCGCTACTAACACAAAGTGCCATTAGGTTATAAAAGGATTTAACAAATGACATATTTTAACTTTGAATCTATCTCAACTGACAAACGTAATGTGTTGTGATATCAGCTAATTTATATCAATGTGTGTGTATATATATATATATATATATATATATATATATATATATGTATATACAAAATCATAATTCTTCTTCTTTTCTTCTTCTCCGCCGCCTCCTCCTGCTCTCTCTCTCTCTCTCTCTGGCGATTTCTCAGATATAAGTAAGTAGATATAAAAATATAATATATCTATGTATCTCAAAGAATAGCTATCTGTCTCTCGATGCGCATACAGGTATTTATCTATGTGTGTGGGGGGAGAGATAGAGGGGTTGCCTACTTGCCAATCTTTATCTTCAGGTTCTATACCTTACCTCTTTGATTATATGTAAGCATACACGAATATATATATATATATATATATATATATATATATATATATATATGAATGTATGTATGTATAAATAATTGTGCATGTGTGTGTGTGTGTGTATGTCTTCATGTATGTATGCATGTATATCAGACATCATGAAATTATCAAATATGCCGAGTTATTTCGCGTGTCTATGACTTTCAGCTACTTTAACTTTGAGAAAGTATTCTCCACCGCCGCTGGTTCGCAGCCTGCCGGCAAATACACGACATGCGTTCGTCAAGTATATGCGATTTATAGTGCTTATTACATGAGTGCTGCTTCTCTTTCAACGTGGTTGTTTAGGTGCAGTCGTGGCAAGAAGCTTTCTTGCCAATAACATGGCTCCTGGTTCATTTCCACTGCATAGCACCTTGGGCAAGTGGCTTCTACTATAGCCTCGGGCCCATTAAATCCATGTGAGTGGATTTGGTAGATGGAAACTGAAAGGATCCTGTTCTGTATATATATATATATATATATATATATATATATATATATAGTAGCTTCCTTTGCTTTCCGAAGCTTTAGGTTCTAAGTTCAAATGCCGCCAAGGTTAAATTTTACCTTTCGTATGTTAATGGCTAATTAGATAAGTTCCAATTAAGCATTCAGAGAGACGTAATCGACTTTATTCTTCCATCAAAATTGCTGAGCTTGTATCAAAATAAGGAAGGATTATTAGAGAGTAAATATTTAGATATTCATTTAATTATTGAGCGGCCAATTAATTTCTCATTACTTAATCAATTTAAATATCTGTTTATATAATTACTCACAACAACGGGGTGCATAGATGTTTTCTTACATTGTTCAGTGTAGCTCATCCTATGTTTTATCTTACTCCATTTTTTTCTGTGCGTTTTTCCGCCAGGTTTCATTAGAAAACATGTGCAAAATTTTAGCACAAGGCTTGCAATGTGTGATTTGATGTAAATTGATTATATCGACCTAGGTACTCGGCTGATACTTATTTTATCGAACCCGAAAGGATGAAAGACAAAGTCGACCTCGACCGAATCTGAACTCACGAACTAAAGACGAACGAAATGCCGCTAAGCATTTTTTCCGGCATGGTAACGAATCTACCAGCTCACTGCTTTAGTTGGTGAGAAGATATTTCTAGTTCTTCTGTCAATCCTCTCTCATTCCCTTCAGACAAGGTACCTTTTGTTTCTTCACATTGTCATAATTCATAGAACCCGGGAAATTATCGCAAATCATATTCTGAACGATGTAACAATTCTGCATCGGTTTCGTATTTTTAGACTGTACATGATTAGTTATTCGCTTAATTACTGGCCTGCAAATACATTTCTTAATAATTACTCAGTTTACTTAATTACACGCTACAAATATATGCAACGAATTTTTCCTCCATTAATCCTTGCCAAAGAGCACACCTTTTCGTTTACATCCGCCACCTCCATTTTCTCTGGACCATATTTGTATCATATTTGATGAGAAATGAACGCTAGTCCCTCTCTTAAACTTCTTCCATTTTCTTGAACCGAGATACACCCACTTTCTTTTCTTACCACCTTCTAAAATGAAAACACCGAAACCGTTATTGTAAAACATTGTTGGAAGTGTAGCTCTAGCGAGTCTGCATCGACCACGTATTTTAACTTAATTATTAACCAGTAACTAATTAGCTGCTCACTTAATTGCTAAGCTGCAAATAAATTTCTCATTGATTAATCAGGTGTAAAATATAACTGTTTACTAAACTGGATGTAATACAACTTACCTTTTCATTTAATTACTCACCTGTAGATACACATATATATATATTTAATTACACAACCATAAATAGTACTTACCCTCTTAATTTTTTATCTTCAAATAATAATCTATGTTCTAGAAAACTTGACTGACATTTTCTACGTCAGGTAATTCATGGCTACAACCTGTTTATTAATTGATCTGGAATTTTCCTCTCCATCGGCAAATTAAGTTTCATCGCTAATCTTTTACGTTTAGTAAAATGTGCAATTGGTGTTGAACTTATCGCTATATCGGGTCGATCGATATACAATGGGGGCTAAATAACTGAGAAGGTCCTGGCTTTGGGTAAAAGAAAATTCAGTGGAATCAGTTAATTGTGATTGTATTCAACATATTCCCACTCGCAGATTCTCACACTCATCGCTGTGGACCTTCAGTTTTCTAAGCCCTATAAAAGAACTAAAAATGTTTTTGAGACACTTTAAAGCCAGGAACTTTTCAGCACGTCTTCGCGTATGTATATATATATATATATGTGTATGTATGTATATAACAGGCTTCTTTTAGTTTCAGTCTGCCCAATCTACCCACAAGGATTTGCTCTCGCCGAGGCTATAGTAGGAAACTCAATCTCAAGATGCTACACAGTGGGACCGAACTCAGAAACATGAAGCTGTGAAGCAAACTTCTTACCACACAGCCACGCCTGCGCCTATTCTTACCACACGATCACGCTCACGCCTTTTATCTTGAAAGGTTACACGAAATATCGTAATTTTTATGCAGGGTTTCTCACTGTGGTTCGTATTGATCCCTGGGGGATGAATAAAATTCCACAGGTTTAAATAGAACATCCAGAATCAACAAAACAGGCATAAATCCCTTTATAGTGATTCTAAATTATGTATACATTTAAATATGGGTTTAACCACTTGCATTATTTACTGAGTAAACAGAGAAGAACTTTCAAAAAGGATTGTGGACATTTAGAGCACAAATTCACAAACATGCAAACAGTGATTTGTAATATAGGTATACAAAAGTTAGGCTTTGCGGGAATTGCATTTTTAGAATTTGAGCATTAAAGGCTGGTTTGTATTTATGATAAACTGATTGGATTTCTTGTAAATTCCATTAAACACTGATGACTAAATTATATTTTGCAATATAATTAATATACGATACAAAAGTAGCAGTTCGTTTGTCGTCTAAGTTCTGAGTTCAAATTCCGTCGCGGACGAATTTGCTTCTAAACCTTTCGGGTTTCATAAAATAAGTACCAGTTGAGCACCGTGATCGATGTAATTGTCTGATCCCCGTCCTCTTCCAAAATTTCAGGCCTTGTGCTTATAATAGAAAGGAATATAGTAGATATGATTTAAATTATTTAGAGTTTAAATTGAAACTAAACTTTCTACGGGACATCAATTTAAAAGGCTGGGAGGCCATGTCACTTAAATTATGAACTATAAGATTTCTTTAACTATAAACATGCATAAAACATGTTTTTTAAACATGCATGAAAGTTTAAATAAGATATGTATATGTATATATATATAAGAAGGTAATGTATGTTTTCGATGATAGATCGCTAGCCTCTACTCATTTGTTATTTTCTCTCATTGTTTCTTCTTGTGTTCCTTTCTGTGGAAGAGCGTAGGCTCGAAACATTAAATATTTTTTGATTTCCCGTGCATTATACTAATACATCATTTTGTTGTCTATACCACCTGTCTTCGTCTTCTGATTTATTTTTTTTTTGAATTCTTCCAACATATATATATGTACAAACACATATATATACACGCATATATGTATATATATATATATATATATATATATATATATATATATATATATATATATATATATATATATATATATATATATATATATATATATATATATATATATGTACATACATATATATATATATATGAATGTATGTATGTATGTATTCATTTAAGAATATATATGTGTGTGCCTACAGTAACAATGCGTATATACACAGTTAAAAAATTACTCTAATATAAATATAATTAAAGTTGTAGCGAAACACAGAATAATACAAGATATCGAAATGTTTTTAAAGACAGAGTTAATCTGATACTAAAAACAAATGAT
>NC_142952.1:6604583-6612083 GCF_046866305.1 Octopus bimaculoides
CATATGCATATACACTTATATATATATATATATATATATATATATATATATATATATATATATATATATATATATATATATATATATATATATATATATATATATATAATGTTGTAGATAAGTGTGAGTGTGTGTGAGTGTAAGACAGAGAGATAGAGAGCGTGTGTGTATATGTCTATAAAGGTATGTAAGTAGCGAAAAATTCATTGTGAAAAACAGATTCTGCAATAAATTTCCTACCACAGATCTATAAAGACCAATACATTGAAAATGTTACATATGTTTAAAGAGAAAAAAACTTTGACACGATAAGGAATTAGCAACGAAGTGAACAGCAGTCAGTGTGTTCATTCAGTTGGCACAGTGATCGTCCCAATATCCGCTACTGATATTTTCTATGAACCTTTACGTCAGAGAAACATGTGAATCAAATGGGATATATATATATACACGTTTATATTGGATACATATGTATGCATGTATGTATGTATTTTCCCTAAAACTATATATATATATATATATATATATATATATATATATATATATATATATATATATATATATATATATATATATATATATATATATACATAAGTACATACACATATATATAAGAAATCTATATACATATGTATAAATGTGTGGATATACAAAAAGAAATGTAGATGTTCATATTTCTACCTACCTACCTACCTATATATATATATATATATATATATATATATATATATATATATATATATATACACACATTCATAGATTATCTTATTTCAAATATATCTAATCCAGATGTTCCAAGTTTTCTCTCTTGTGCTTTTTTGCTTGCTTCAAGTTTCATTATTCTCTTTTCTTTTTACAGTCTGGCTTCAGACTATTTTCGGTAAGAAATCAAAAATATTTTCATTTTCATAAAAATATTTTCATACACACAATTTTTTATTATTATTTTTATTTTTTAGGAAATGACTGATTTAAATTTGATTAATTTATGTGCGTCCGACAAGTCTGTTGTTTATTATTCCGCAATATATGTGAAGTACTGTAATATTGTTTTGTCATAAATCAGAGGAAAGTTATTAAGAGAAAAATAAAGTAACATATTGAAAATATATGTTCATTTTTATAATACATATGTCATTTGTACATAAGTAAATTTGTCCAACCGGCCGCAAATAGACAGTCATCTACGCGTAGATTATGTTCATGTAAAAAGTCCGCATACCTATCTAAGAAGGGCGAGCCCATTTAGCTGTAGAAAAACTAATATAGTGTGGTACTGTCTTGTCTCTGTAATTTAATGTGGTACTATGAACTTACGTAGCGCGTGCGTATGTACATATATTATCCTATGGACAGGTTGAAATATAAATTGCTAAAGGTTTAAATATAATGAAATGAAACATATTTTGATGTGTCGTACACATTGATCCGACATCAAATGCATCAATATAAGCATATTCTCTAAGACCGCTGAAGATATGTGTGTGTTTGCTTACGGCCATCATATCAGGTTGAAAGAACCGGTTCTCGTCCGATCACCGAAGTTAAGCAACGGCTAAGTTACGGGGACATAAACACACTAACATCGGTTGTCAAGCGAAGGTAAGGGGACAAACACAGACAAACCTACAAACACACACACACACACACACACATATATATACGACGAGCTTCTTTCAGTTTCCGTCTACCAAATGCACTCACAAGGGTATAGTAGAATGCACTTGCCCAAAGTGCCACGCAGTGGGGCTGAACCCGGAACCATATTGTCGGGAAGCAAACTACTTACCACGCAGCCACTCCTGCGCCTTATATATATATATATATATATATATATATATATATATATATATATATATATATATATATATATATATATATATATATATATATATATATATATATATATATATATATATATATATATATATATATATATATATATATATATATATATATATATATATATATATATATATATATATATATATATATATATATATATATATATATATATATATATATATATATATGTATATATATATATATATATATATATATATATATATATATATATATGTATATATATATATATTCATTTAAAATACAGAGATGACTGTAATAGGACATCTAACCCGCTAGAAATAGCAGCAAGACTACTAGTCTTGCTGCTATTTCTAGCGGGTTAGATGTCCTATTACAGGCATCTCTGTATTTTAAATGAATAATACATAGTCTATTGACTGTTTTTTTTTACCCTCGCTAGACCACTGGTGGTAAAATAAAATTTCTAAAATTTTCTTTGCTACCCTGTATTTTATTAATATATATATATATATATATATATATATATATATATATATATATATATATATATAATTTTATATACACATGCATGCATGCATATATATATATATATATATATATATATATATATATATATAATTTTATATACACATGCATGCATGCATATATATATATATATATATATATATATATATATATATATACATATATAAATATATTTATGTGTGTGTGTGTACTGTGTGTGTTCAGTCATAAATAATTGGAAAATTTATTATAAACAAAAATCGAAAGACCAAAAACTACAAAAAACAACAAAATAAACAAAAACTAAAAAAAAATCTAAAAAAAAAAAAAACAGAAAAACAATATTGATTTTGATTTACTTGCCCGGAATTGAAATGTTGTTTCATTCATATCGTGAGAAGCTTGATACAAAAATATCAACAAAGAAGCCTGAAGTTTATTACTGGCGTTATTAAATACACTAGTTTGTCGAAAATGTTTGTATCAATGCTAACTATTGATACTTAATAATGTTGTTGCTGCTGCTATCACTGTTGTTGTTGTTGTTGTTGTTGTCGTTGTCGCTGGTGGTGGTGGTGGTGGTGCCTAGGTTGTTAAAAATCTCCTGACTTGCTTTCATTTTATCTCTTGTAATCTTTACCCAGACGATCGACTCTTCACCGAAACGTCGGACACTCCACACCGCACGGCAATTACGCTGTATTCTTTCTGTTGCTTTCCCTAAATAATACAAAAGTTACCGACTTAGCCACCCACCTCCTAGAATTTTTTTTATTATCAACTGTTCGATATTACAGCATATCAACACCAGTTTCCTCCATCCCCTACCCAGAATTTGTGACGTAATGGTGGATATTAAAAAAAAATCAAGTAGATGAATATGTGAAGCAAAACCTCTCTGTTTCGTCATAACAAACTTGCTTACGTCATTTCGAAATTTCCTCCTAAATTTCCAGAAAATACGACAATATTCCTGACATTAATTTAAATAGCTATTTCTTTTATCAGCCATTGTAATTTCGAGAAAGACAAAGAATTTGAATGATGGAGAAGATTCTCAGAAGTCCATCGTACGTTTCAGAAAGTATTTTATGTTTCATCAACAACCAATGCTTTGCATAGAGAACTTAAGTAAAGAATTCGTACATTTAAGTGAAGAATTAATCTTACAATATTGCAATGGAGTACTGCTGCCATATTTGGAATGATGTAACTGCGGCTATACATATAAATATCCTAGGGCCCATTCAAAAGAAGGCCACACGACTTATAAGTATAAAATTGCTTTCTAATACACTCCAGCCTCTGGCCCACAAGCGTGCTGTGTCCTCTCTCTTTCTCTTCTACCGTTACTACAATGGCCACTTCTCTAAGGAACTGGCTGGTCTAGTACCACATGCTGTCACGTACACCCGACTCACTCATTTCTCTTCACGGTCCTCATACTTTGTTCACCCCTCCAAATTCTGCGTTAGTCCCTATACTCAAACAGTTCTATCTAAAACTTTGGCTCTCTGGAAATCTTTACCTGCACACGTCTTTCCTGCAGCCGTCAGATTTCAACTGTCCAAGACGTGTATTAACCACGTCAATTTCACCTGTTTAGGTGGGCCTCAGATCATTAGAGACACAGCTTTTTCTCCAGGGAATATTAAAGAAATATATATATAATTTTGATTTTAAGACTTGCTGCCAATCGGAGAAGAGGGAATGACTTGATTGTTTGGAATGTCAGAGAATATACAGAGAATTGGTCACTCATGATGCTCAGCAAAGCAGATTGCAACAAGACCCTAAGGCAATCGAATTACTACGATAAAGCTGAAGTCAAACTGTCGAATACACCCCTCAACAACTGACTACGTAATGTTACAACACAATTCAAAGATCTAACTTACCCGTGAAAAGGAAAAGATGTCATCGACAGTTTTGTTACATTCACTTCAAAGGAGACCAAATTCAGATTAAATTTATTTTTTTACTGCTTCTGATACATTCCGCTTCTTATTTTACATACAATACGCATTTCATTGGCCAAACGAAAGGTGAAGCGTCGGTGGAATCACCAGAAAGGACCTCAGCTCCCATGTGCTTTTTCTTCCGATGCTTTGCGTTTTGAGATCGAAACACACTGAGATCAACTCCGTTTTCTTTTTTTTTTTTCAGTATTGATAAAATAGAACCTCGACTAGATACTGGAAATAACGTTTCGGCGTAGCTTCCCCCCTTTAAAATTGCTACCCTTATACTGAAATCAATTATTAGTCAAACGGTTTTTCCTTTGTTTCTTATTTGAATCACCCGGAGAAGTCCAACATTCAAAATCTTATTCATTGCCATCGGCATTGAAGGAACGATGTATCACTATTTTCAAATAACTTTAGTTTTTGCTATTACTTTAACTGTAAGTTGACCTCCACAATTCGTAATTTGAAACAGACGTGGCTGTTTTGTAAGAAGCTTGTTTCCGAACTAGCTGGTTCCGGGTTCAGTCTCTCTGCGTGGCACGTTCAGCAAGTGTCATACATTATTGCCTCGAGCAGACCAAAACCTTGTGAGTAGATTTTGTTGACGGAAACTGAGAGAAGGCTATCGTGTTTGCGCATATGTGTGTGTCTATGTGTGTGTGCATTTATGTGTGTGTGTTCGCGCGTACGTGTGTGTGTATGTGAGTTTGTGTTTATTTTTCTCCTCCATGACCGCTTGACAACCGATGTTGATGTATTTGCGTTCACATAACTTAGCGATTGGACCAAAAAATAATAAATAAGTGTTGGGGTTGATTCCTTCGACTAAAATGTCTTCAAGTACTCCAGTATGGTTGCAGTCCAGTGACGGTAGCAGGCAAAAGACAAAAGACGAAAGATAAATAACAGCACGTGAAGATTACTTAGCACAGTTTTTAAGTATTAATGGGATTATTTTTCTAATGATGTTTTTTTAAAGTTATAATAGATCTTTTATGAGGAAGTTACAAACCTTTCTGATGCATGTGTGTGTGTGTGTGTGTGTGTGTGTGTGTGTGTGTGTGTGTGTCTGTGTGTTGCATATTAATATTTCGTTTCCTATTTTATTTTCTGTTTGTGAAGTTATAAATATATAAATATATAAATATATAAATATATAAATAAACACGCAACTTCAGAAAAGCAATGAAATACGAAACGAAACATAAACCAGTTTTTAGAAAATTTTCTCGTAGCCAACCATTTATGTTTTATGTTTCCCAGTGTTGACTTTCCTCGCTAGGCTTCGGTTTGATTTAGTAATCCTGAAATTGTGCAGAAGCCATTTATTCTAAATCCATATTTATATATCCTAAGACTCTGTTGGAATCCCTAAATTAATTAGTGATGGTAGCGATTGGCTTTGTTGTTTTGTGTTTATTTGCATAAGCTAAAAGTAGCCATGATTTTGAGTAGTCATACTATAAAAAGCGTCCCAGAAGCAACCGGTGTTTTGAATTTATTGAGGCATTAGAATCACGAATGAAAATTTTGGCAATTCTCTTATAACGATCCTCCGGCGCTCTTAAGTTCGCATCCAGCCGAGAGGAATTTACTTTTCATTTATTTTCGTGGTCAACAAAATAATAATAATAATAATAATAATAATAATAATAATAATAATAATAATAATAATAATGTTGCAGTAGTACCAATAATTGTAGGAGCCCTGGGAACAGTGAGCAAAAATCTCGAAAAGTACGTGGAACAAAAAGGAGCTTGCAGAAAACAGTACTGCTTGGAACCGCTCGAATACCCCGGAAGGTGCTCGAAAATTAAGAAGTGTTACCTCTTAATTGAGTGTCCCTGTTGAGCTTCCCTTGAAACAGGAACACAATACGTTATCCTTATCCATATCCTAAATCATCATCTCAGTATATTCTGTCTTTGATGCTAATCTTTAAAGCATTCACTAATGTTTAAAATTATATTTCAATAATCATCATTTAATTATTTCAACTGTAATGTAACAAATATGATAGATAAGGGATTATAGGAGAACGATTATTACCTTCCAGACGATATATATATATATATATATATATATATATATATATATATATATATGAGCTGTATTCCAACCTCTTGTAGGGATATCTATCCAAGATACACTGGTTTTATATATAAAATTTTGAAGAGATAATTCTTCAATGAATATATTATATAGAATATTATAAGATATCAAATATTTTTTATCGTGTTAGAAAACAGAGAGATCTAATGGATACATATTAATTTATTAACTAATCAACATATTCACCAACACATTTATGTGCGTGTATGTGTGTGTGCATCTATGTATATATATATTTATATATATATATAAATATATATACATATACATATATATATATATATATATATATATATATACGTATACGCATGAAAAAAACTTGTGTGTGTGCGCGCACCCATGTGTGTGTGTGTTGTGTGTGTGTGCGTGTATACGTGTGTATCTAAGTCTGTTAGAAAATCAGTATATTCTGTGTGAATGTAAACTAAATCTGTGATATATTATTTAAGCAGTGTTTACTGACAATAAATTATATATATATATATTTATATGTACATATATATATATATATATATACACGGCAGTAACATGTAAATATACATACATACACATGCAAGCATATATACATGCATGCACATGCTATGTGCGTACATATGTATTTCAGTATCCGTTATGTGTTATTTGACTTATGTAAAAATATTAAAACAAATAAACGAAATAAACGAGAACATATTTTATTGCATTTTTGTCTCGATAATTTTGCTAATGTTTAATTGATTTTTTTTTTATTTAATTTCGTACCGTTTCGTTTTTGTTCAATGAAAATCCTAATTTAATTATTTAACTTTTCACTTTATTACAAAATAAGTTTTCAGACATCAAACTAGAAAGTCCAGAATTAACACGGAATGATCGAATGAATATCAGAGAATAATAATATTGATAACAACTTTTGCTATTAGTTTATTCACTTTGTATAATTACGTTAACAACCGAGACATTCTGACGCTTAAACATGTTTCGTTGAAGAACAATATAGTGTAAGAACGGGGGTGCGTGAAAACGCAGGAGCGGAGAATATACAGGAATGTAAGCAAGTGGTGTTTGTGTAAATCAACTGAAAAATGATTCCACGCCCTAAACTGCAAT
>NC_142952.1:6614583-6627083 GCF_046866305.1 Octopus bimaculoides
AACAACAACAACAACAGCAGTGAAGTGAAAGCACGTTATAAAAATAAAACTACTGAATAATAATAATAATAATAATAAAATGCTCGAATGACATGAAATAGAGATTCAAGACAATGGTGCGATACCGAAATGGGAAGAGTGTTTACTGTTTTGGAGTGAGATCTGGGATGGACCAGTTGTGCATAATGATGAAGCTAATTGAAAGGAAAAAAGCTGAAGATGAAATGAGAGTCAAAAACAGACAAGAAAGCATTAGAATACCAGAGAGAAAAAAGACAAACGAGAAAAATGAATAATTGGAGGTCGCCATGTCCTGTTGGATTGCAGGGATAATGTCTTAAAGTATTTACGACATGCTATTAGAGAATTGCAAAGTAATTCTAAGGATTCTTAAATGGGTGGTGGTGCTCCGCTGTGGATGAGACATGGAAGAGCATCATCAGCTTTGGATGATATGTCAAAGGGTAACGAAGTGTCAATGTGTCGACCAGTATCAGGTTCAGCAATCATTTGGAAATTGCTGTCAGGAGTAATAGCTGAGGAACTATAAAAATTTAGGGGTAATGAAAGGTTATTAGCAGATGAGCTGAAGGGTTGTAAATGCAGCTAAAGGCGAACAAAAGATCAAGGTGTTAATAGACAAGCCATCAGCTTGAACTGCGAAAGAAGGTTAATGAGACTAGGAATGGCGTGGATAGATTACAAAAAGACCCATGATACGATGCTTCACAGCTGGGTAGGGAAATGTTTGGAGATACTTGGAGTGGTAGATAATGCATAAAGATTGTTAAAAAAACACTGACGTCCTCGAAAAGGGAGTTCACATCCGCAGGTATAGTGAACATCGAATGAGGAATATTTCGGGAAGATATTCACCTTTCACTACTCTTTTTTGTATTGATATTAATACCGCTTTCGATGGTTTTGACAGTTGTTGAAGGATATTATGATTTGAGAAATGGAGTCGGTGTGGTTAACCACCTACTATACAAGAAACGAATGCATTGTTTCGCATGGGCACAAGGTTTGAAATTTCGATTCAGTACTTGATCGGTACTTTACTTTATCGACCCTGGACGGCCGAAAGGCAAAGTTGATCTCGGCATGATTTGAACTCGTGCGTAACGAATATATAACGTCTTCTTTCCATTATCCCCACACAGCTGCGCTTGTGACAAAAAAGATTAAAAAAGAAAAGAGAAGAACGACGATAATAAAGGGGTTCACATTTGGACTCCGTTTGTCCCCAAGTCTATTCGATCTTGGTTGACCAATGTTCAAGAAAAACAACAGCAACACCAACACCAACATCATAGATGACTGCTTTATTATTGGATATTGGGAACCGGGGTGGACAAAAATACGCCATATTTTAAATAAACAAACAAAAACAAATAAATAAGAAAATCGTGGAGAATATATTCTTTTTGTTTTGATTAAAATCAAACAGATCGATAATAAATTGTCCTGTTAAACTTAAAAACAAAATGAGAAACTGAGAACGAAAATTATTTTATATTCTTCTGGTTTTATGCCAATAGATGTGGAGACATCTAAACGAAATGGAAGCCGTATTAATCTGGTAAACAAGTAATTTTTGACAATATCTTGTAAATATTTACCAGTTGAACTGGTCTAGTTAGTTGAGGGGATAAAAAAATCGCCCGACGTGCTGTACGTATTTATTTATCATTTTAACGATGCTCCTTGGTACATTGGTAGAAAAGTTAGAGTGTCGGCCAAAACCAAAAATGCCTTCCGCTATATAGTCATGACTGTATATCTTTTCTTCGGCTGTCCGTCGTAGATCGACGTTGACTGTCTCTGTTCAGTATTCGTTTCTGGAAGGCTCACATGTGGGTTACAAGGCCTGCTCTTCATCTGAAGCAGCAATGACATTTGTTGCATGTTAAGCTACTTGAAACAGGGAGAAGTGACGATTTTCATCTGCTCTTCTGTATTCTCTATGTTCTTTGTCCTCGATGGTTGGAATTACGAGCTTCAACAATCGGTGCCATTCATCGTAGTGCAAGGCTTTCTCCTTCCATGTGTCTGGGGAGGATGGTGGAGTTCTTCATATGTCATTTCAGCAGATCCATGTTTAGCAAACTCTGACCACCACGGCTCAACTTGCCATGACGCAGCTCAGCGTAGAAAACTACTTTTAGGAGCCTACCGCCCTCCAACCTGTAAACATATCCGGCCCAGCGCAGATCTCCACACTAACTCTACCAGAAATGCGATCCGGCCATCTGCCATGCTAAATGGAGCGTAGATGAAGAAGATGAAACTTTAATTTTCATCTTTCCTAGGTTGATAAGTCGACGAATTGTTTAAAAGAAGTATGAGGCCTCTACATAAAATTCCTTGCCTGTTTAGCTCCAGAGGATGGGGAACGAATTTGACCTTGTAAGATGTCAAAAAATTATTTATAAATTATAAACGCTAAGAAAGGGTATAAAAGGATATACAAATTTATAAAGATATCAAATTTAAAATATAAAAAATTTATAAAATATAATGTGTGATTACAAATATAAAAAAATATAATATTAATTATACAGTAAGCTTTATGAAAAAAATTATAAACTTTCAAACCCTTTAAAAGTTATAGAGGCGGCACAAATATATGAGAGGGTATATAAATACACAAAAAATTAATAATAGAAAATATTAAAATTTTATAAAAATTTTATTAAAAATATTTTTTGAAGGATGATATAAACGGTATAAATGAGATATAAATAAGGATATAGAATAAAATAAAATAAGAAATAAAATAAGGATTATTGTATAAATTATATTGGTATATTGAAAAGTTTTCCTAGACATGTCATTATCAGTAATACAATGAAAAATGAAATATATTAACGGAAATAAAATTACCTTTGAAAATGGGTTTATAAAATATTTCTAAAATACATCAAAAGCACTGATAATTATAACAGATCTTAGGGGATATATTTTATACTTGAGGGAGGTGAGATATTTAGTAATCTGTTGTAAAATTTATGTTATACTAACTACGAGGGAAGAGATTGCCAATACTAATGGGGTAAATATATAATATAATTATTGAAGGTTTATAGATCAAATGGATTAAGGGTTATTAGAAAACGTTACTGAATAGGTTTCGAGATAATAGAGGATAAGCTATGCATGATATGACACACCGGATAACTCATGCGATCAAAGCACAGTGTGATATACTTATTATTAGCTACTTATAAAGAATTTAAAGGTACGGGTAATCCTATGAACACATGACACATTAAGATCAAATTTATTATTGATTAGGTTTTGTTTATCTCTATATTCGAATATCTCATACATCTCCATACAACATAGTTTACATCCATAGCGGCTATTTGTGTATGGCTAAGCTCTACACATTATATCCCACTTTAGGCTGAATTTAATATTATTATCATTGAGTTCCCAGATTTTCGTAGATTATGAGGGACTGCTGGCTTTATGCCTAAGTCTAAAGGACGAAAAATGGTTATTCAAGCGTTTTTTTTTTCATATTTACAAAGCACCCGACGTGAAAGAAGTTATTAGTTTTCGTACATTTATATATATTACCTGCCAAACACTGACCTTAATGGGCATTGAGATCATTCCCTACGATTACAACACAGTTACACCGATATATATATATATATATATATATGTGTGTGTGTGTGTGTGTGTGTGTGTGTGTATGTATATATATATATATATATATATATATATATTCATATATGTGTGTGTTTGCGCGGGCGTCTGTGTATCTGTGTGTGTGTATCGGTGGATATTATATCGTCAAAGAAAACCAATTGATCTATGCTTTAAGGATCCCATCTACATGGTAGTATTTATTTCGCCCCAATTTTCTTGCTACTCCCATTAAGCTCGCTCATAGAAATTGCAATGAAGCAGTGATTGGTTCGTTGGAAAACTATAACCGCAAAGGACACTGTTGTTTACTAATACATAACAAATAAAAAAAAGAAAATGAAACAAAATAAATAACATTTCAACAAAATATTGTAAATATTTACCAGCCAAAGCAATCTAGCTAATTGTAGCAGTTGAAAAAAATACAACCTCCTCGATGCGCTAATATATTTATTATTTTTACAAAACTTGTTATGATTCAACTGGTTTTGATAAAAATCTCGCTATAACTATCAGAGATGTAGACATAGCCATATATAGATAACACGAAATCAATAAATTTTTAGCACCAGAAGTATATACAGAAAAAACAAATCGCGTTGGAATATTATCATCGTAATACTAATTCTATAGACAAGACAACGAGAAGGCCGTTCTGTAGTTTGTCACTCCAGCTGGAAGAAAGAAAAGAAACAGCAACAACAACAGTGATATCTGATAAAAATAACAGCTTTAGCGTTTTAAAAAATGGAAGAACTCTTTGGATAATGAAAGTAGAAACGGTATGAAGAAATAGTTGGATAAAACACAAAAACTAAAAGCTAAACAATAAATATTTTACGCTGTAACGTCTTTGATCATGCGTCTGTAGGTACGCTTACTCAAACTGGAATAGCCCGAAATAAACAGCAACAATAATCCAGTCTAAATTTGGCACAAGAAAAAAAATCCGGAGCTAGAGTCGTCGTGACACTCCGTTGATTACGACGACGAGGGTTCCAGTTGATCCGATCAATGGAACAGCCTGCTCGTGAAATTAAAGTGCAAGTGGTTGAGCACTCCACTGACACGAACCCTGCTGTACTCTTTCACCACAACTTTCTCTCACTCTTTCTTCCTGTTTCTGTTGTACCTGTATTTCAAAGGGCCAGCCTTTTCACACTGTGTCACGCTGAATATCCCCGAGAACTACGTTAAGGGTACATGTGTCTGTGGAGTGCTCAGCCACTTGCACTTTAATTTCACGAGCAGGCTGTTCCGTTGATCGGATCAACTGGAACCTTCGACGTCGTGAGCGACGGAGTGCTAACACAAAATGTATGTATGTATGCAAGAATTCATTATTTTAAATATTAATATTCATTTTCATAAAATATATTTCCCATGTTGTACTGAAACAATTTTGTCTATAGGATTAAAAATACTTGCCACAGATTCCAAGCTTAGGTTTAACATATATAGATATGTACACACACATACATACACACACACACACATACACACACGCACACAGGCACATATATATTCTACCGTTTTACGATATAATACGGTATAATTTATATATAATTTCCTTTATTTCCTTTAATCCTCAAGTAAGATTATTGGCACACAAGCACCTGTATGTGTCAGGTAAATTGTACTATTATGTTTGGTGTTATTACATTCTAATTTGAAACTCTCTCATTTTCAAACAGATTGGCAACGGAATGGTAGGTGAGATCTTGAGACTCATTTCGTAATTTCCTACTTCATTTCTGTTTTTGAGATCTTATTGTAATTCTCTGACAGGTTGTTGCTGTTGTTGTTGTTGTTGTTGTTGTTATTGTTGTTGTTGTTGGAAACGTCATATATTTCGTCGTATATTTTATCAATGAATGATGACATTTTGAGTATGTGGAATGTGTGTATAAGTGTGTGTGTGTAAGAATAAGAGGGAGAATGAACGTGTGTGAGACACTGTTGTGTATGTGTGTATGATTAACTGTTTATGGTGACGTGTGTTTGCGTGTGCGTTTGTGAATATGTGTATAGGTTGTGTGTGTGTGTTTGTGTGTGTGTGTGTGTGTGTGCTAGTCTCCGTAAGTGTTCGAATTTGGGAAAGAGGGAAAAGTGTGTGTGTGTGTGCGCGCGTGTGTGTATGTTTGTTTGTGTGTTTGTGTGTGTTTAGGAGGTTTTGTGCATGCATTCTAAGTGCGCGCGCATGTGTGTATGAGATGACAGCAAGACGATGACGACGATGGGGACGATGATGATGATGATGATGACGATGATGATGATGATGATGATGTGGATGTGACTGATTTACAAGAAGAAGAAGAAGAAGAAGAAGAAGAAGATAGAGACATTTGAGGAAGGGCAATGTATAGCAAATCACTCTTCTTCTTCTTCTTCTTCTTCTTCTTCTCCTTCTTCTTTTTCTTGTCCTCCTCCATCTTCTTTCTTCTTCTTTCTTCTTCTTCTTCTTCTTCTCCTCCTTCTTCTTCTTCTTCTTCTTCTTCTTCTTCTCCTCCTCCTCCTCCTTCTTCTTCTTCTCCTCCTCCTCCATCTTCCTTCTACTTCTTCTTCTTCTTCTTCTACTACTACTACTACTACTACTACTACTACTACTTCCTCCTCTTTTTCTCCTCCTCCTCCTTATTATTCTCCTTCTTCCTCCTCTTCTTGTCTATCCTTCCCACATAATCATCATGCTAACTACTCGTTTTTCAAATGTAGTTTTATTTATTTTTTCTTTCCTGCCAATATAAGTAAAAGTAAAACGATATCTGGAAGACCAACTGTATCACAGTGCACTTTTGATGTATGTCTTATGAAGTGCCACTGTAATGTGTAAAACCGCAAGCGCTACGCCAATTTTTGCCTCGAATTTTAGCGTAAACTGGCGTTACAAGAAGAGTTGGTGCAGAAACAGTTGTAACCAATCATTAAAGATGTGTTAAAGAATTACCTTTGCCTTCTTATTATTTGGATATTATATATATATATATATATATATATATATATATATATATATATATACCGTTGAAAATTACTAAAAGAAAGCAAAACAAGAAAGTCGGAGAAAGTCTTTCTTACGCACAACCATCCATCAATGTATCTATCTATATATATATATATATATATATGCAGCCATGTGTAATGTTTTGCCACCAGACGTGTACGTGTGTATATATATATATATATATATAGATATATATGTGTGTGTGTGTGTGTGTGTGTGTGTGTGTGTGTGTGTGTGTGTGTGTGTGTGTGTGATCAAAGGCAGCGCCTCAGCATGGCTGCAGTCTAATGACTGAAGCAAGTAAATTATAAAACATATATATATATACACACACACTCTCTTATATATATATATTTATATGTGAGTGTGTGTGTGTTTCTGTGTGCGTGTGTGTGTGTGTGTATTCCACGTATGAAACTTTCAATAATTATAAGAATAAATAAAATGAAAGTATTGTTGTTGAAATTCTTGAAGTGAATTTCACGAAGAATGAAAACGAAAGTATAAGTGTGTGCCATGGCGTTGGGGGAATGCGAATTAGGTGACAAAAAGAAGATAACGAAAGAAATAAGCAGAAAATTTAAGATGTCTTTCATTCTTTCATAATTTTATATATCAGTAAACTCGTTTCAGTTGTAATCTCAAGAGATCGGACATCGCATTAAAAATACTTGTATAAATCCTTTGTTGATTTCAGCTTCGACACTTAACTGCGTAAACAGAAGGTGTTGTTGCTTACCATGTGTGCAGAGAGATGTGTATTTAGAATACGTAAACATACATACATACGTTCCTATGCTAATACATACAAACACACGCATGTGTATACATATATACAACTCATGGCTCACCACTTTAGCCTGCGTGGATATCCACCCACCACCATCCACACCGCCCTTGCCAGAGCACGTTCTGTGGACCGTGCATCTGCTCTCTCCCCCCGAACCCGCCCTGCCGTTTCCCGCCTCCCTTTTCCCCTCACCTACCATCCCACCACCCTACCCCTCCAACGCTCCATTCTCCGAGCTTTTCGGCGCCTCCAGTCCGACCCCTCCACCTCCCACATCTTCCCTAATCGACCCCTCCCCTCCTTCAAACGAGCCCACAACCTACGGGACCTCTTGGTCCACAGCTTCTTCCCCAACCCAACCTCCCAACCTGGCTCGTTCCCCTGCTCCCGCCCACGCTGCCGCACTTGCCCTTACCTCTCCAACACCACCCTCCTCACCAGCACCCATCACCGACCCTATCGCATCACCGACTCCTTCACCTGCACGTCTACCAACATCATATATTGCCTCTCCTGCTCTCTCTGCCAATCCCTGTACATCGGACAAACGGGGCGGCGCCTGGCCGACCGATTCGCGGAACACCTCCGAGATATCAACGTCGGCAATGACACCCCGGTGTCACGCCACTTCCGTTCTGCCGGCCACTCCTTGCGGCAACACCTGTCTGTGTTTGGATTGTCCATGCACAGGGGCCATCCGGACTCCCGTTTGCGCCGTGAACAGGGATTAATCTTCTATCTTCGCTCCTTTGCGCCACATGGGCTCAACTCCCCTCCACTCTTCATCTAACCCCCTCCTCCTGTCTCTCTCCCCCACCCTCCCTCCTACCACCCATCTCTCCCCTCCCCCACCTCCTGCTCCGACTCCTACTTCTTTGTACGTCTCTTCACCTCTCTTCATACTTCTCTCCACTCCCACTTCTCTTCACCCCTACTCTTTCTCTCCTCTCTCTTACTCTCTCTCACTCTCTTCTCTCGTACTCCCCCCTCCCCCCTCTCCCGTACTCCCCCCTCTCTCACTCTTACTCTCTACACTCTTACTCTCCTACTCTCTACACTCTTACTCTCTTACTCTCTCACCCTTACTCTCTCACTCTCTTCCCCTCTCTCTCTCTCTCTTTCTCTTCTTTTCTTCTTCCCCCCCCATACCCCTCTTCCCTCTCTCTCACTCTCTTTCTCTTCCTCTCCCTCCCCCCATACCCACCTTCCCCTCTTTCTCCACCCATACCCACCTTCCCCCTCTCTCAATCCCCCTTCCCTCTCTTATACCCACCCTCTCTCCTCTCTTCCTCTCCCCTCCCATACCCATCTTCCCCCTCTCTTACATCCACCTTCCCCTTCTCCCTCCTCGTCAACACCCCCTCATAAGCTCATCCCACCACACCCCAACACACTCCTACTCTACCTTCCCACTCCACCCCATCCAATTCCTTACACCCACCACCCACCCCTACCCACATACCCCACCCTACCCACATACCCCTACCTCTACCCCACACTCCAGCCATGCCTTCCCCACCTCCCAACACCCTCACATCACACCACACCAATACCCTTGCATCACACCACGCACACCACACCAATACCCTCGCATCACACCACGCACACACTACAACTGACCAACTACTTTCTCCCTTTCTCCCTTCCCACATTTTCACACTACATACGTCAAGATCACCAGCAGTCTACCTCCCACACACAGCCCCTCGTTCCCGATCACCGTTTGTTATCTCCCCCTTTCTTAGCTCTCCTGAAATAAGAATTTCTAACTTCCGGTCAGTCATTGTTATGATCGGCCATTATTATGATTGACCGTTGACTGAACACTATTCAATTTTTTTTCTCCGTGTTTTTCTCCTTGTCTCCGTATTCTTTCTGTTGAAGAGCGTAGCTCGAAACGTCAAAGACTTTCCGTATTCCCGAGCGTCATACTAATATATACTTTTGTTATTTACACCACCTGTCCTCGTCTGTTGTTATTTTTTGTATATTCTCCCATATATATATACACATATATACATACATATATATATATATATATATGCATATATATATATATATATATATATATATATATATATATATATATATATATATATATATATATATATATATATATATATATATACCTGTATACACACACGTATACATATAAATATGTACATATACGGAGAGAGAGAGAGATAGACGTATGTATGTATATATGTATGCACTTACAGATACATACGTGTATATGTAAATGTAAATATTGTGTATATTCTTTCTGATATCAAAGAATATGTGCTTTGTTCATGATGTATATATATATGTGTGTGTGTGTGTGTGTGTGTGTGTGTGTGTGCTGGTATGGTTATTCACATATAGATATATAGCAAGGTATACTGATAGACAGATAATTAAAGACTAAGGTAGATAGATTTAATAATATGGTCTATGCATATATTCCGATAAACATAAATGTCCATGGCAAAACTACACCCACACTCGCACACAGTTACATTTGTACGTCGTCAGTAACTCACGCATACAGTGACAAATGCATAAACATACACACACACACACACACACACACACACACACACACACACACACATATATATATATATATATATATATGTGTGTGTATGTGTGTGCTCGTGTGTTCTTGTGTGGGTGTGTGTTCATACAAATCTAAGAAGCTCGCTTCCCAGTCACATGAGTGTCTGTGGAACATTCAGCCACATTAATTTCACGTACAAGGCTGTTCCATTGATCGGAGCAAACAGAATCCTCGTTGTCATAGATATTTCAAAGATAATCAAGGAGTGTATTATTTAATGGGCTCTTCCAGTAGGGAGATATTTCAATATGATTTGATGAATGTTCGGCTCTTAATTTCTAACAGGTCGATCTGCAACATAATGGCTACGACATTGGGTCATTGTTGTCATAGTGCTTCAAGTCATGCTTGGTAGTGTAGACTTAAAATCAGAGAATTCCAAAAATGATCATACAGTTTGTTTCTTTGTTTTTTCTTTCCTATAAAAATTCAGAACCGCACTATGTGTGTCCAAATTTAAGAAGATAGCGTGAGATTTGAGGAAGAATCTCCTGCTTTGTCTATAAGATAACACAACTAAATACTACATAGTAGCTACCACACTGACGGTTCTGTGTTTATTTTAGGTGTCGGCCATGTATAAAAAACAACGCATCACTAACGTATAATGGATTCGAACCTTCGATCTTACGACCAGTACTTTGATGCAGGTCAGCCAGCATACACGATATCTTTAATAGCAATATGAATATTCAAACATATCGCTTGCTCTGTCGCTTGATTGAATTATGTGATACGAAGCAGGAAAATAATGAATTCTAAAAGATTCAAGAATTATATAAAAAAATAGTTCGATTATGTTAAATCATTCTATCAAACGTTCAGTTAACTAAATAAATAAATAAAAATATTATAAATTTCTATTTTCTTTTTCTTTTCGAATAATTTTGATTGTATTTTTTTGTTAGTGTTTTTAATTGAAATTCATTTGGTATTTTCATGCCAAACCGATTGAATCATAAACTTTTGATAATGATTTTTGCTTAATTTATGAAACATTTTCTAATCTAAATAAAAGAAATATTATAAATTCTATCAGCAAACCAATAAATAAATATATAAATAAATAAATGAAATGGTGATTTTTTCTGTGTGTGGTGTGGTGTGGTGGGGGGAGAAAAAATATTACGGTTGATCTGAAAAGAAAATAACTAATTTATGAGAGACCACAGAAGTTAATTGGCATCAAATAATCTGAGAGGTGTTTGTTAGATGAACAAAAAAAAAACAGTTAAAAGAAAATGAAAACAGCTAAATACAAAAGAAAAAAAAATGAAATAAACAACCACCATAAAACACAAAAATAATAGTGTATTGGGAAGTGAAGGGATAAACTTGCGTTCTAAGTAAATATTCAAAAAAACAAAACATCGGAACCGAGTAACAAGCGTTTCCACTAATGGCTTGAAATACCTAAAGAGGAAAAAAAATCTGAATACCTGTCTTAACCTGGGTAACGAAACTCGGCGAAGAAGAATTAAGAAATAAACGATTTTATTTTAAATGACGTTCAAGGAGCGATGCCAAATTCTTGAATTTTGATTAAGTTCTAACTTTTGGAATATTTTTCAAAATATTTTCTTTATTTCAAATTATTTTTCGCTATTACGTTTTTTTTTTTTATATATTTTAGTATTTGAATTTTATTCTTATTTTTACTTCTTTATACTTTATTTAAACTTTATTTTTATTGTGCATTTGTTATTTATATGATTTATTTATATTTTATTTTTGCTAAACGAGGGCACTGAGCGTGAAGGACTTTGATCACCGGATTAAGAGCCATTAATGTATTTAACTCTTTTACTTAAAGATCGTAATTTCTAAAAACTCTACCAAAATGCTGTTTAGCTTTTATCCTTGTGAGGCAAATAATACTGAAGCCATCACTGTGTTACACAGCATTATCTTAAAAAGGAAAGGAATAATTGGATAAGGTAGTCTAAAGTACACTAGACCGAGAATAAAATAGAAAAGTCATGGCTTATATACTTTGATTTAAAGATTATCCGCTCAATCAGAACTGCAGGGAGTGTAAACAAAAATAACAACAACCGTAAGTTATGACCGATGAAGGAACCTCCTTGGATCGTTCTCCCCCCAGTGGAGGCGCAATGGCCCAGTGGTTAGGGCAGCGGACTCACGATCATAGGATCGCGGTTTCGATTCCCAGACCGGGCGGTGTGAGTGTTTATTGAGCGAAAACACCTAAAAGCTCCACGAGGCTCCAGCAGAGGATGGTGGTGAACACTGCTGTACTCTTTCACCACAACTTTCTCTCACTCTTATTTCCTGTTTCTTTTGTACCTGTAATTCAAAGGGTCAGTCTTGTCACACACTGTGTCATGCTGAATATCCCCGAGAACTACGTCAAGGGTACACGTGTCTGTGGAGTGCTCAGCCACTTGCACGTTAATTTCACGAGCAGGCTGTTCCGTTGATCGGATCAA
>NC_142952.1:6642083-6644583 GCF_046866305.1 Octopus bimaculoides
ATCGTTAACACGCTGGGGAAATGCTTACGGCATTGCATCCATTTTTACTTTCTGAGTTCAAATTCTGCTGCGATCGACTTTACCATTCATCTTTTCGAGGTCAATAAAATAAGTACCAGTCCAGCTCTGGGATCGATCTAATTGGCTTGTTTCCTCCCAATAATGTACTTACCATATTCCAAAATTTGAAACCAATAACTCGACGCACGAATGAATAGACACATTGTTTTCTATAGGTGTCAATATTTAAAGATAGTAACAGCTGAACATATTAAGACCTAGACATGCCAATAATTTCACAACCCAAAATATACGTACATTAATAGCTAGACACATTAAAATCTCGACACACCAATGCCTACACAAGCTAACAGTAAAATACTAGTAGCTAAGTATGTTAAAATTAAGCCACAATAACATTTAGAATATGTAACAGCTAGAGACAATACCAAGACACATTTGTAGCTGAAAACATTAATATCTAGACAGTAGAAAAAACTAATAGCTTGATACACCAGTAGCTAAACATATTAATACATGGACAAACTAATAGCTAGACACGCTAATAGTTAGACACATTAATAAGTTGCTTCTGAATATAATCGTCATGTAGAGAGACATTGTTCTTTGTAACGTATCTCTTCCAAATTCCCTTCATGACGGAGAACGCTTCAAAAGTCGTCTGCCAAAACAGTTCGATAAATCGTCCTCAATAAAAATAAATTGTAGAAATCACATTTTCTTCCAGATCAAGTTTCCAACAATTCATAGTGTCGGGTAACGATTAGAAAACACATCAGCAACGAATAACATCCACAACAACAGCAGCAATAAATAAATGAATAGATAGATAAATGAATAAATGAATAAATAAATAAATAAATAAATAAGTAAATATGACCTAATCCCAGAGGGAGTTACCGAGAATGAAAATTGCAAAATCTTGTTGGGTGCAATGACTAGTGTGACCATCAGATTAGACATCGGAAACCTGTCAGTGTTGTTTTGAACAGATAAAAAAAAATCATTATTACTTGGAAATGCATGAGTTCTTCACTGTGTTCTTGAAGAATATTCAGTAAACAAGAGCCAGCTTAGTCTGCTGGTCATTATAAAATCAAAACTACTGTCAAATGGCAGAAACACCAGCCTCAGGCTGTAAGTGAGGGAGAAAATGATACTATTCTTTGGGACTTCCCAGTATGTACAGATTGGACCATCAAGGCTAATAAACCAGATATTTTTGTGAAAGACAAAAGCAGTTAAGTCTACTTATTGATTGACATGAGCATACCCTGTGACCATAATATCTCGGCAAAAGAATTTGATAGGCTCAGAAAATATAAAGTTCTGCAAATCGCAATCGAAAAGATGTGGCATCTCAACATGGTTACAATACCAGTGATTGTAGGAGCACTTGGAATGATCAAAAAAATGACTGAAAATTATTTAAGAATGATCCCTGGCTTACCATCCATGCAGGAAGTGCAAAAGATTGTCTTAACCGGTACGTCACTCGAATTGAGATGTAAGTGTATACGCCGGTGTTAAAATGGGGGTAGCTGATGAAGGAAAATGTTCTCTATGTGGCTTGTGTGTTTTCTGTACTCTGGTTATTATTATTTTCTTGTCTACGTTTTGTTTGCAATGCCCTGTACCCAGATATGCACCTATATACAGGTAGACGTAGGTATGCACATACCTGTACGTATATATGCATATACTCATTTATTATTTGTTTTATATATATATATATATATATATATATATATATATACATGTATGTATATATATGTCTATTTATAAATAAATACATATATATCATTTATTCCAAGTATATATATATATATATATATAATCATAAATATACAGGGATTAGCTTGAGTTGCTTCTCCAACATACTGAGAATTTAGAAATAGCAGTCAAAGAACTACTGATTCCAAACTACAATTTTTTTCTCTAACGGATGGCGAATCAGTAGTTCTTTGACTGCTATTTCTAAATTCTCAGTATGTTGGAGAAGCAACTCATGCTAATCCCTGTATATTTATGATTATAAGTGGTTTTACCGATAAAGGTTTTTTCATACTGAACTACTTGGCAAAATTGTTAATTATTAATTTTATTACTAATTGACGATTCCCTGCCCTATATCTGTATATATATATATATATATATATATATATATATATATATATATATATACACACACACATATACGACGGGATTCTTTTAGTTTCCGTCCACCAAGTCTACTGACAAGGCTTTGGTCCGCCCGAAACTATAATAGAAGATATTTGCCGAAGGTGCCACGCAGTGGGTCTGAAGCTGAAACTACGCGGCTGCGAAGCAACATTCTCACCACACAGACTCTCCTGCACCAATATATATATATGTGTGTGTGTGTGTGTGAAAGAGAGAGAGAGAAAAATAGGACAGTGAGATAGAGAGTGAGAGAGGTACAAAGATGAAGGACAATTTGAGAGAGGTCCATACAGAA
>NC_142952.1:6649583-6654583 GCF_046866305.1 Octopus bimaculoides
GTTTTGCAGTTCGATACTTTTATAATTCTTTGTACATCGGACTGCTAAATTACGAGACATAATTATCACGTTGTTTTTTTTTTAAGCCATAAGATTATCACTCTTCTACAGGCGAGTCGCCTAATGTTTCCGGTGTTACACTCACGATCGCAAGATTGTAGTTTCGATTCCCAGACTATCTGATATATATATATATATATATTTTTAATCAAAATACTTCATTCACATCATAGAAAGTCTGTATATTTGTAACACATATTTTGAAAAATAGCGAAAAACTATCTATCTATCTACATATACATCTATCTACCTACCAATTTAACTGTATATATATATACGTTTTGTTTGCAATCTCCTGTACCCAGATATGTACCTATATATACAGGTAGACGTAGGTATTCACATACCTGTACGTATATATGCATATACTCATTTATTATTTGTTATATATATATATATATATATATATATATATATATATATATATATCTACCAAATATTTTTGGGTAAGATAAGTATTGTAACTGTTACCAAAGTAACAAAGTTCTCACTTGAAAAGTTGTTTATTCTTGGTTTATCTCCTTAAACTATTTCTCAAAATCATTTAAAACTTTAAAATAAATATTATAATTATTTGATAGTGTTAATCACAATGATATAAATTAATCAAGTAGATCAAAAACCTTATTGTGCTAGAATTACCTCCCTTTGACCATTAATTTGTTTTTTCTGCAAGATCTGTAATAGGTAATTGTTCTTTTCATTTCTTTTTCTTCTCAAACCTCTAACGGTTTTCCTTATTCGATGAAACAACGTCGTAAGCATGTCGTTACTTAATATCGTAGGTTAACAATTGTACTTAGTCACTCTACTATATAACGGTTTTCTTAACCGATATTGCAAGCAGTTTCAATATGTTCATGTCGAAACAACCTGATTAAACCTTCTCTATACACATGTAATTTATATACAAATAATAATGTTGTCTTTTTTTTTCTCATAGTTTCAGCTCAGAGCTGCGGCCATGCTGATGCACCGCCGTTTTGCTACACTGTTATGACTGAGAGCCTCCTTCAATATGTGGCACTTTGTGAAGAATGGAGTTTGATGTAGCTACCCTCATTTGCACCTCTTGCCGTGAGGTAGGTTCATTTGGGACTCTCGACAGGAAGAGATCCAGCTTTGATTTAAAAAACCCTATATCTACTTTGTGCAGGTTCCTCAGGCTCTTTGGGAGAATATTAAAAAGCTGTGGACCCCTGAAACCCAAAATGTTGCAGCAACTGGTCCTGAAGCGCGATGGCATTGCTGAGACCTTTGGCAATATGCAGCGTCGTCCTGTTCTGGCATTGGTGTAGCATTCAATGCCAAAATTGTTGTGAATTAATGTAACTTGGCCCTGAAGAGATGGAAGGCCCTAATTTCCTATCTCAGACAAGAGCAAGTCGGGATCTTGCATCGAAATGCGCATAGCATAATAAACAAGTTTTATTAATATATAGGATTGCGTCATGGCTCTTATTTCAATATATATATATATATATATATATATATATATATATATATATACATACAGGCATGTCAGTAAATATATACATTTATGTATGTGTATACATAAATATACATATAAACACGTGTATATATTAATATGTATACATGTGTATGTATAAATATTCATATACATACACTATTTTTAATTTAAAAAATGCAGGTTTGTAAATATGCACATATATGTGTTTGTGTTTGTGTGTGCATGTGTGTTTGCGAATGTATATATAAGTATATTATATATGTGTACATGTGCTTGTAAATATATGCGTGTATATACCTACGCATATATACATATATATATATATATATATATTAACTCTTATACATACTTAGGTACATACGTTAATATACGTTTACATACATTCGTTGGTACGTATATGTGTAAGTACATATGTACGAACGAAATCCGCGTTTGCCTTAATCAGCCAGATCTGCAGGAACCCACAACAGAAATCAGCAGAATCTGTTGGAATATCTCAGAGCATAACTAAATCATGTTGACAAATGGGTTTTAAATGTCAAAAGGAATACTGAAGGAGCGATAAACAAAAATATATAACGAGCTAAGTCAATTTCGAAAACAAACAACAACTTTGTTTGCATGCTGTCATTATAACTGTTGCTGGTTTGAAAATTTTTCCTATTTCTCTTTTTGCTTATCTTAACATAGCAGGAAAACTGCTAATTCTATAAATAAATACAAACGAAAATTTAATAATATTTTCGTCGTTAAAAATTCATTTTAGCGTAAATTCTCTTTGCAACGATTCTAAGTTTGCCAATTATGTCATATTTGGGGAAATATATATTATTTAGTGGAATTTTAACGCTGGCAGAAATTCGCATGTTGCATATGAGGAAAAGATAGTTTATGGCTAATGTTTATTTCTCGAATTCGTTTGTGCGCACGTGTGTGTGTGTGTGTGTGTGTGTGTGTGTGTGTGTGTGTGTGTGTGTGTGTGTGTGTGTGTGTGTGTTTGTTCTTAGTTGTTTGCATAGCTTATCTGATTATATTTTGTCAAAAGGCTAATAAACTTAAAACGGTACGGCAAAACAACAAATGCAAACAATAAACATGCAAAGATAAATAAGCCACGTGTATAAGTGTATGACTGTTTACATTGTGTGTGTGTGTGTGTGTGTGTGTGTGTGTGTGTGTGTGTATACATATATATATATATATACATATGTATATATATATACATGCATACATACACGCGTGTAAACACACACATATATATGCATATGAGTAAACATATATATATAAATGTGTGTGTGTCTCTCTCTTTCTCTGTATATATACAGATAGAAAAAGAAACGTATACATGTATGCATATATGTGTGTGCATATATACAATTATATATACGCATATGAATGTATATATATATATATATATATATATATATATATATATATATATATATATATATATATATGTATGTATGTATGTATATGTATGTATAAACCAATACATATACACATAGATGCATATATATATATGTGTGTGTGTATATATCTAGATATAGATAGTTAGATATATGTATATATATATATATATATATATATATATATATATATATATATATATATATATATATATATATATATATATATATATATATATATATATATACATACATACATATATATGTATATATACATGCGTGTGTGTGTGCGTTTATGTGTGTGTATGTTCCGTCCGCATCAGTTATTAACCCCGAGTTACGCATGCCTGGTCCTCAGGCAATTGACGTTGTTGGTTGGATTTTCAAACTCCGCTTATCTCACCATCCGTGAGATCCTCCAAAGATACAGTATGGAGAATAGGTTTAGTATGGATTGAAAGTCTATATATTGAATAAGAGAAAACACTCGACATACAAAAGAAGAAATAGCATAAAATAGAATTTAGAATTGTCACAGGGGCAGTGGATCATAGAATAGTAGTTGGCTTGAGCCTTATTGAACAGACGAAGGTTTTGATACTTCTTGTGGAAGATAAGTGTGCATGTCTCCCCTTCCTATGTCACCGATGTTCTACTTTTTATATACTTTTTTTTCAAGGAGGAAATAAAGTCTATACCGTTTGGTATAATTGAGAGTGTTGTCATTGTCGTCAGACTGCCGAGTAACGAAGAAGTCACTGCATGACGTCATGCCTGATTTGCTAAGAATTTTACACAATCCAACGCCCTGGAATGATAAAATTCTATCGATTTTGCAAATATAGGCACAGTCGTGCAGTAAGAAGATCGCTTCGCAACCACATGGTTCCAGGCTCAGTCACAATATGTGGCACCTTCGTCAAATGTCTTCTATTATAGTTTCTGGCGGATCAAAGCCTTGTGTATGTGTTTCGCAGACGGAAGCTGAAAGAAGCCTGTCGTATATATATATATGTGTGTGTGTGTGTGTGTGTGTGTGTGTGTGTGTGTGTGTGTGCGCGTGTGTGTGTGTGTGTGTGTGTGTGTGTGTGTGTGTGTGTGTGTGTTTATATTTGGCCTCCACTATCGCTTGTTGGTGTGTTTACGTCCATGTAAGTTTGCGATTCGACGGTGCCCTAGAATAAGAACAGTTTTGCAACAAGAAAAGAAGTACTGGCGTCGATTCATTCGGTTATATTCTTCAAGAGGTTGCCCCCAACGTGGCCGATGTGTAGTAGTTGAATAAAGAATGCAAAATTAAAAAATGAAATGCAGAGTTGCCTTCGTCAAGGATTGAACAAAGGACACATACATACTTGACTAATCTCACAAGGCATTCAGTCGTAATCTCTCACAATTCTACCAATACGACCTCCTTATTAATAATTTCTAGCTTAGGGACGCGGCGAGCTGGTGGAATCTATAGCAAATCGGAAAAAGATGCTGAGCTTTAGAAGAAAAGAATTGCGCGAGATGCCACGCAGTATTAATGAACACGAAACAACATGGTTGTAAAGGGAGCATCTTAACCGTACGTCTATCTAAGCATCAAGGTAAGCGACCTCCATCATATTATTTATCCTCCACAGAAGTTGACTCCCCCAGGATTCAAACTCAGAATTTACAACCAATTGTAATAATTGTTTATTTTTAACGTCTCAAAACAATGCCACAATACACGGAGACGAAACAGGGGAACACTTCGACTTCTCTCTCTCTCTCTCTCTCTCTCTTTCTAATTAGTAAATATTTAAGCGACACCCCGCCAACATGAAAGACAAATATTACCTCTGGCAGTTTGGATGGTATACAAACGTCACACGTGAGCGAACAGAAATCCAATGACGATAAACCAAAAATAAAAATACGCCTCTCCGCCATTTTAACTAGATACAATAACTGTGATATATTTAATACAATTACCGAATATAGCATGAATATTATAATGATATCACATTCCCAAGGTTATAAAGGCGAACAATACAAGTAATATCCATATTTGGTTTGGTGTATTGTCTTTGTTT
>NC_142952.1:6657083-6674583 GCF_046866305.1 Octopus bimaculoides
TATTGCTAATTCTGCTTACACCTACGTACCTTAAAACATACATAGATGACATCCCTATATATGGATATAAAGACACGCATAGAGAGGCACACACATATATGTATATCATATAAGTATATATATATATATATATATATATATATATATATATATATATATATATATGTATACATGTACGCATGGAGTTGTGAGTGTGTTTGCTTGTATATATATATATATATATATATATATATATATATATATATACATATATATACATATATGTGTGTGTGTGTGTGTTGTGTGTGTGTGTGTGTGTGTGCGCGCGTGTGTTCGTGTGTGCGTGCGTGTGTGAACGCAATGAACATAAATTCGGATATCAAAGCGAGAATTCCTATTATTTCCTATGACGTTTCACGCTGATATAAAAATATAAGATGTATACTTGTTTTCTGGTTCTCCTCCTCTTCTTCGCCTTCCTTTTTCAGGTGGTTCTGGCATTCGTGGGCCGAAAGGATGCAGCGTTTTGTTAAAATCAGTAAGAAATTTTCCGTACCGAAATGAATTCTTGCCTGCCATTAACACACACAACATATATATATATATATATATAAATATATATATATATATATATATATATATATATATATATATATATATATATATATATATATATATATTATCTTCGAAACGTCTAGTTAGAATAGAGACAGCTGATGAAGGGATATTCCAAGTGGCTTTCCGTTTTCCTATGTGTTCGTTCCGTTATCCGTAGTTCATTGTTCTAACGTCCTGTACCCTGATATGCATATATATACAAATGTAGATGTAAGTATGTACATACATGTGTGTATACATGTATGTATATTCTTTGTATTATATATATATATATATATATATATATATATACATATATATATATATATATATATGTATGTATATATATACATGTATGTGTGTATGGTGAGATGCAGAAATTGGGTTCAGAGCATCAAGTTTAAGTCACAGTATGCACTTGAACTAGGGAACTGGCTATCAGGTCACACGTTAATTAAATTACGATGTAATTTACTATGGCAATGCAACTGAAAACCCAAGATATTTCCACCGTAGGTTAAATCTGTTTTGCCTGTATTCTAATTTTTCTTCTAAATTTTCCAGTGAAGTAAATCGAGGATTTTCCCATCAATATATATCCGTATATAGTATCTGTATACTAATTTTGATGTATCTATATCTGTAAGTATTTTCTTTCATATCAGACACATCAAAATAGCTATATATATATATATATATATATATATATATATATATATATATATATATATATATATATATATATAATATCCAGAATCAGAAATTCATCTGTTCATTAAATTTAGTAAACATTTGTCTGTATCATTAATATTTCATGAAATATTTTCCTCGGTTAATATTTTATAAGTTAATATTTTAAAAAGTGATGATGAAAATTTTACACATGTTACAGCAGCATTGATTCGAAATGTCAGTTATATCTGCTGATTACGACGAAGATTATATATTTATTTTTAATCACAACAATACCGATTAGTATAATAACAAGTCAACACGTGAAAAATTTGCTGCAGCCTTACATCTAGTGATGGGAAGTAAAACCGTGCTGAAACGCTAAATATTTCAATAAGATTTAAGTGGCTATGTGGTAAGAAGCTTGCTTCCCAACCACATGGTTCTCGGTTCAGTCCCACTGCATGGCAACTTGGGCAAGTGTCTTCTACTATAGACTCGGACCGACTAAAGCCTTGCAACTGGAATTGGTAGACAGAAACAGAAAGAAGCCCATCATATATATAATATAATAATTGTTTTAGATGCCTTTGTAGTCACGAGATGGTGTGGGTATATATATATATATATATATATATATACATTAGGTTTGCGGGGGGATGTCACAGGAAGTTGTTTAGACCACCTTTCGGTAACGAATGACCATGGAATTGCACCTAGAAAATTGCTCACCCAGACAAAAATTCGGCAAGGAGTTACCCGTGCGTACCAGCCTACCTTCTTCACACCATTGATGTTATCCAAGAAAGGGCAAAATCCAGTTCAACTTGGCAAGTCATTTCTACAGCTGACTGAACTGGGTCAACGTGAAATAAAGTGTCTTGCTCAAGAACACAGCATACATCCTAATCCAGGAATCGAACACTTCATGAGTGTGAGACCAACACTCTAACCACTGAGCCATGCGCCTTAGAAAATAATCCTAGTGAAGGAGTTGGAATTATAATGAGGAATCCGACAGAAAACCACTAATTGGATTCTGGACACGGACAGATAATCATAAATCGTCCAGTAAACATTTCATCAACATCGTACAGGTAGTGGTTCCTACTCAAGAACGCAATGATGGAAGGTCAGAAGACTTCTACAAGCAAATTCAGAATTGCGATAAGATGCACCAAAGCTTAAAGAAACCAAATTTATAACCGGAGATTTTAGTACAAAAAAATCGACGAGGAAAATATACGAAGATAAAAAGTGAATTATGGTTTGGGGGCGAAGAAATGGTATAAGATAGAATTGCTGAAAGGAAAAGGTGATCTAATGATTGATTTTTATCAAAGACACAATTTATTTGTCACCAACGTTCAACATTCTATTCCAGCAATCGCTCGGCAGAAGATTATGGACGCGGAAATGTCAGAGTGACATAATATGTAATCAAATGGAGTTTGTATTGATAAACCAGCGGTTAAAGAATTGTGTGAGATTTACATAAACATACCCAAGAGCTGATATATCAGTTCAGATTATAATCCAGTGCTAATTAAATTACAAATGAAAATTAAAATGATTAATAAATGAGTGTTATATCTAACCCCATTAAAACAGGATACACATGGAAATATAATGAGAAATGACGAAACAATGAATAAGAAATACAAGTTCTGCGTAATAAATTTAACAAATTGGATGAAGAAAATAGAGAATAATTAAAATTTGTGTGCAAGCATCATGCCCTTCCTACTCCAGACCTGCTTCAGAACTGGCGATGAAAGGGCTTTGACAAACCAAGCTGAATGGTTTATTGACCAGACGATTAATCAAAGAATCTATTATTTAATTGGTTAAACGGTTAACTAATGGAAAATGAAATTAAAGGAAGTGAAATAGAACCAGTGCATGTATTTATTACTGGTGTAATGAACATCAGGAGTTATAACAAAATCTGTTTCAATACACGTGTTGACAACAAGATTCTTGCAAACCAAGTACAAAAGTGAAATATTCTAATCACTAAAAGAACTTTGCTTGAAATGGATGAGGAAAGAAAATGTATTAATGATGAATTTCTACCACAAATTGGAGAAAACACAAGAATATAAGTGAAGATAGATACAGCAGTGTAAATAAACAGATCTGTTCCGGCTGCAGGAAGAGCAAACATCCAAATGGTTGGATGATCAATTGGTCAATGTTTAGTTGTAAAACCTAACCAGTAAAAACCTAGCGAAATAAGCAGTGAAATAAATGAGATCACAAACAGAAAATGCATGAGTAAACAAATTGGTAACATTAAGGAAAAAAATGTTTGATACTTACTGTTTGATCATGATCAGATTACATCTTGATGGAATCAATATACATAAGAACTGTTCGATGATGAGAACTGACTTTCTATTCCCAATTTCGAGGTTGTTAATGAAATAAGAAAAAAAATATTTGAAAGTCGTAAGAAAGATATGAAAAAAAGTCAATGAAAGATGGGAAGGCAACTGTAGAAGAAGATGAAATATCAGGAGAAGCATTAAAAGAATTTAATAACCACAAACTAGATCTAATAACAGATTTCTGTGATGTAATATATGAGGGCGAATACACAACATCCAAGATGTAACAATGTAACTTGGTTTCCTTACCATAGAAACCAAACGCTCAAAACGACACACGGCTTAAAATCCTGAGCCCAACGAGTCGTATCACTAACCTACTTCTCAACATGACAACCCGAGTTAATGAAGAAATGTGCTACCAACAAAATGATATTTGATCATGAATGTCAACGTCTGAAAGAATACCGGTTTCAAATTTTGGCACAAGACCAGCAAGTGTTTGGGGCAGGGATAAGTCGATTACATCAACCCCAGTGTTCAACTGGTACTTATTTCATCGACTCCCGAAAGGATGAAAGACAAAGTCAACCTCGGTGGACTTTGAACTCAGAACGTAAGGACGGACGAAATGCTGTTAGGTATTTCGTCCGGCGTGCTAACGATTTTGCCAGCTTGCCCGCTTAACGTCTGAAAGAACATTGGTTTCTAATTTTGGAACATGATCAGCAACTTCATGGGAGGGCGTAGTCGATTAAATCGACACCAGTGCCCAACTGGTACTTATTTTATCGACCCCGAAATAATGAAGAGCAAAGTCAGCCTCGGTGGGGTTTGAACTCAGAGCATAAGACAGATGGAATGCCGCTGAGTATTTTGTAAGGCGTGATAACGACTCTACTTCCTCGCCGCCTTCACATCTGAAAGAATATTGGTTACTAACTTTTGTACAAAGTCAGTAACTTCGTGGGAGAGGGTAAGTTGATTGCAATGACCCCAGTGATCAACTGGTACATATTTAATCGGCCCCTGAGGGAAGAAAGTCAAAGTCGAACTCGGCGGAATTTGAACTTCGAACGTAAAGACGGACGAAATGCCGCTAAGCATTTCTGGCAGTTAGTCGCCATAATGTTTAAAAGGATATTGACTCTAAGAATCATATGTAGAAGAAATCTGGACATAAATGAAAGTGTTTACATATTCCTTTGTCCACTATGTCAAGGAGTCTGTTAGTTTTAAAATATGGTATTTGCTTTGTAACCTTCAAACGTAAAGAGCTTCTTCTGTGCTGTCTTCTATATTCTTTGAATGTAAGGGTGATCAAGAAGGTTAAATAGAAGAAAGATCATATGGATGGGATGAAAAAGAACACGAGCAGGGTGATGAGGTTGTGATGACAGAGTGACAATGACAGTTACATAACGGTTGTTGGTAAGGTAATTGAATAATGTCATGAACTGCTTGGTGAGATCGCCTTGAATATGAGATAGTAATACAGAAAGACACACACACACACACACACACACACACACACACACACACACACACACACACACAGGGTGTGTGTAGGTGTGTGTGTGTGTGTATGTGTGTGTGAGGGAGTGAGAATGAGTGTGTGTGAGAGAGAGTTTGTGTGTGAGAGCGAGATTGTGTGTCTATGTGTGTGTGAGAGAGAGTGTGTCTGTGTGTATGTGTATCTTCGACGAAAAATGAATTATAGACACCAATAACAGAGATGAACGATAGTAAGTAGGAGTGATTGATATCAAAGAAGAGTTAAATGGAGATAGAAATAATGGTTAGTTGTATAGAAAAGTGATGGATATGCAAATGCGTCATCCCTCGTTACTCATACATCAGAGGTTAGTGTGATAGAGGACTCGTGATGTGACGTAAGGTTTTCCAAATAATGATAAGATTCTGTAGCGCAAACAGCAGTGTTAAGACCTGAAGAAGGAAAATCTTCGTGTCGAGAGAGTGAATAATGGTTTTCTGTACAGGAAAGAGACAAATATTGCAGATTTCCGATGCAGCAGTTATATAATTGTTAAAGAAGAAAGCAAACATTAAGGCAAGGCAAACATTTCAAGTCATATACGTTATTATCATTATTGGAAAATAATTCAAAGTCTTACAGCTTTTTCTTGGATATCCAAGAGTATGGGATATTCCGTCATTGGAGACAAATAGGAAAAATTAGAAAGGAAAGGGCATAGATTAATAAAATGACGACATAGAGGACAGGAGTAAATGAATGAACCCATATGGATTTACGCAAGATTGCACTTAAGGACTTATGGACTTATTTCTACAAGATCGGCAAGTTGAACTGTAAACTTTTATGCTTCTTCTTTCTTCTCTTTCTTTATCTCCTTATTCCTTTACTCCTGTCCTCTATATCGTCACTAAGTTAGCGGTGCCCTGGTTCAAGAGGGTGGCTGCTTCAAGACCCTATGGCTGGCAACAGGATTCTGCACCATGCCACACAAGCAGGAGAACCCAGTCATGGCTGTCAGACAATTTCTGAGACTACATCGCTTCTAACATCTGGCCACCTAACTCCCCAGACGGCAACCCCACTGATTATTATGTGTGGGGTGTGGTTGTACGAGAGACCAACAAAGCTCTTTGTAACACCAAACATGAACTGAAGGCAAGGATTAAACAAGGAGACCGTCCGAAGTCATCTCGAGACTGTGGTTGGGGGTAATGGCGATTTTATTAAATAAATTTACTATATACATACATATATATATATACATATATACATACATATATATATATATATATATATATATATATATATATATATATATATATATATATATATATATATATAAAATCATAAATATACAGGGATTAGCTTGAGTTGCTTCTCCAACATACTGAAAATTTAGAAATAGCAGTCAAAAAACTACTGATTCCAAACTACAAATTTTTTCTCTAACGGATGGCGAATCAGTAGTTCTTTGACTGCTATTTCTAAATTCTCAGTATGTTGGAGAAGCAACTCAAGCTAATCCCTGTATATTTATGATGATAAATGGTTTTACCGATAAAGGTTTTTTCATACTGAACTACTTGGCATAATTGTTAATTATTAATTCTATTACTAATTGACGATTCCCTGCCCTTATTTCTGTATATATATATATATATATATATATATATATATATGCGTGTGTTTATATATATACATATGTATGTAGGTATATGTGTACGCACATATGTATGTAAGTATATGCTGGTGTGTTTAAGTCCCCGTAACTTAGCGGTTCGGTGAAAGCGACCGATAGAATAAGTACTAGGCTTACAAAGAGGAAGTCCTGAGGTCAATTAGTTCAACTAAAAGGCGGTGCTCCAGCATGGCCACAGTCAAAGTGACTGAAACAAGTAAAAGAGAATATCTTTACAGATATACATATACTTGTTTGTGCGGTCGTGTGTGCGCGTGCTTGTATAAATACATATTTATATATATATATATATATATATATACACACGCACACGCTCGTAGATATACAGTCTATTATAATTACCTAGAATTTATTATCATTTCTTTATTTCTCTATTAGTTTTTCACCTCTGCAAATTTATCGTGACAAATTAAATATCTGCGTTTTAGTGACAGTTTTTCAGCTTTTGTTGAGAAAATATAAATATCGGCAAAAATACAGATTATTAATATCTCTCTGATATTGCTACGAGATTGGATAAAAGTCGCTCCCTCCCTCTCTTCCTCCATCATTATCTCTCTTCATATTCATGTATATATATATATATATATATGTATATATATATATATATATATATATATATATATATATATATATATATATATATATATATATATATATACATATATGTATATATATATATATATATATATATATATATATATATATATATATGTGTGTGTGTGTGTGTGTGTGTGTGTGTGTTTGTATGTATGTATATGTATATATATATATGTATGGAAGTATGCATGCATGCAAGCATGTATATATATATATATATATATGTATATATGTATGTATGTATGTATGTGTACTTGAAGAATGTATGTGATTATGCACGTGTGGGTGCGTTTATGTCATTTTCTGATTACAACTATTTTCAACGATTTTTCTTGTTTCAGAGAGATTAATTCTCGGTGCAATCTACATCACACATCACAAATTGAATTTAAATACAATATTATTATCAATATCATTATTACTAATATTATTATTATTATTATTATTAGTAGTAGTAGTAGTAGTTGTATTAGTAGTAGTAGTAGTAGTTGCTGTTGTAATAGTGTTATCATTTCCATTACTATTGTTATCATTATTATTATTTTTATTACATTCGTATTTTGTTTATATATATATATATATATATATATATATATATATATATATATATAAACAAAATACGAATGTAATAAAAATAATATATATATATATATATATATATAAACATTATGCAGACGTAGACAGACACGCACACAAACACGCATATACACACATATAGAGATAAATAGATAGATAAATGGAAAAAAAATATATATATATATATATATATATATATATATACATGCATGTATATATATACACACACATGTATATGTAATTATCTTGAGCATATTAACTGTTGTAATTTTGATATAAAAGACATAAAACATACATTAGTAAACAAATTGCATAGAAAAGTACCGATGGAATGTTTGACAAAACGCAAAGGACGTCTACCTTTGCTTGAGTAACTAGGCTGCAGTTTCAATATCAGAAATCCTATCATAATTCCCTCCGACATTACGTACTATAAGAATGCTACTGTAGTTGAGTGTGCATCCAACTGCAACACATGTGTTTGTGTGTAGTTCAAATTTACAAAAGCAAAGACGAAGCCAAATGGATGTCTTTGTCGTTTAGACAGAAAAGATCGAAAGGAAAAGAATATATAGGTATTAACGATTCAACATGTATGTATATATGTATGTATGTATGTATGTATGTATGTATGTATGTATGTATGTATGTATGCATGTCATTACTCAGTTTTATTTCAAGATTTCTTGCCGGTAGAGAAGAGCAGGTTTCTAACGTAGATTCAAGTCTTCTTCATTGGAACTTCGACAAAATCAACAGGGTATTTTTGCATGTACGTATGTATGTATACGTGCGGTATTTCGAGTCAGCGCCTGTGCATATTTGTATGTATTGTTTTATGTATGTATATTTGTGCACGTAGTTGCTTGTCTAGACATGCTTGTACATACTTAAGTAATAAACTTCTAGAAACTTTTACAGAATTTTCAGTTCCAGTGATGGCTTGGAGTTGTAGTCTTCAAATCAGCGTTCTCCTTTCAGGATTTGAGAAGCTTAATTTCACAAGGTTAGTGCGAGGTCTGAGGAACACGAATATATCATATAACATAACTAATTGAAAAGAAATGGTTTGTTTGAACTATTTTCATTTTTGTCTTATCCTTTACCTACGTTGCGATTTTTGTTTTGGCGGGGAGGGGTCTGATTGACTTCTATCTCCCATCACACTCAGCAGAACACACAAAATGCTATCAAAGTGTCTGAAGGATAAAATCTAAGGACATGGAATCGACATGCAGAAAAATACCGTCCTGTTTTCTTAAAAAAAAAAAAAATCCTGGGAGAGATTTTTTTGAAAATTTAGGAAATTTGTCGGCAAATCTCAGAATAACATTCCTTCTAATTAAATTAGCATGTAACAAGCTTTTGAACGACGACGACGACGACGACGATGATGATGATGATGATGATGATGATGACGACGGTGATAACGACAGCGGCGGCGGTGAAAACAACAACAGCAGCAGCAGTAGTAGCAGCAGTAGCAGCCACAACAGCAAATGTGGAATTATTTAAATCAGGAAAAATAGAAATTTTAATATTTGCATGACTGAACTTTTGTTTACAGACTTTGATTGGAGTTTTTTTTTTTCAATTTTCCCACTATTGTGTTTGTTTGAATTTTTTTGAGTTTTTTTTTTTTTAAATCCTTGATTTCACGTTTATGTTAGCAATTTAATAATATTAAACCTAATTGTTATTAATATGCACAAGCATATAACGAATTTCAAAATCACAACATAATCACAACATACACACACACACACACACGTATGTATAAAATATACATAAGCACAAACTCGCAATGCCATTTTTATAGGGTTTTTTTTCTCCGTTTATCCTTAAAATTCTGTTTGTAAAGAGTTAGAATGTAAACAAATTTTGTTTTTACGATAAAATTGTCGCAACCTCTTTTAACTTGCATAAATATTTCAGAAATAGCGAGAAATCCACAAACTAAATAATAAATAATAATAAAAAAAAAATTAAAAAAAGGAAACTGTAACAACTACCCCCATCACTTACAAAAGTAATAAGATGGGTGATTAATTAAAATAATAAGAAAAATAAGTAAGAAAATATATTTCTTTCCACTAATTGATTTATGAAAATACGTTTGTGTACCCAACGGATTAAGAAAACTGGGTAAATATTGATTTGAAGATTATTTAGCACAGGGTCCATATAATTGTTGTTGTAGTTGTCACTTAATCATAAGTGAAGGCGCGTTGGCTAAGTGATTAGGGCACATGATTCGCGATAGTAAGGTCGTCAGTTCGATTCACGGTGGTGCGCTGTGTTTTTTTGAGCAAAACATTTCCTTTCCTGTTGCTACGTTATAATCAGCTGGCAAAAATGAGTTGTACCTGCAATTGAAAGGGCCAATCTTATCACATTGTGTCACCCCGAATCTCCCTGAGATTCGTTAGTTTCTTTTGTTGTTCAGACGTAGTATATCTAGGGTTACATTTTCTACAGAAAGGAACACAGAAACAAACAGGGAGAGAAAATAGAAAAAGGTTTAGTGGTTAGTGATCTATCATCGTGAAGATATATATATACACACACATATATATATATATATTGTATGTATGTTGGTTTAGGAGCGCTTGTGGTTATACAGAAAAAAATCACTAACACTATGAAGTATCGGACAAAGTGCGTCACAGTATCTGTTCCGGATCTTTTGCGTTCTAGACTGTGATCATATCGAGGTCAACTTTTATACCCCATCCTCCTAGGATCGATAAAGTACAGTGCCAGTGAAACACTGGGACCGATATAACGTACTTTCCCCAAATTTGAAACTTTCTGTCTACGTTAGAAAAAAATCATCATTATTATTATCATCATTATTGTTGCTATTATTATTATTATTATTATTATTATTATTATTATTATTATTATTATCATCATTACTATTATTATGACTATTAGATGATTTATTAGTAAGTAAGGCTGTTATCTTGAGGTTTGTTGACAAGTCTCCGCAAATCCCCACCCCTCAAATTTTTCTAATAATAATAATTATTATTTTTATTATTATCATTATTATTATTATTATTATTATTATTATTATTATTATTATTATAAGTAGTAGTAGTAGTAGTAGTTGTTGTTGTTGTTGTTGTAGTAATACCAGCAACAGCAGCAGCAGCAGTAGCAGCATTAGAAAAATCTAGCTTAGAAGTAATCTAAAGAATGATTTTAAAAAATTTACAACTTACGATGATGATAATGATAATGATAATAAAGATGATGATGATGATGATGATGATGATGTTAATCATCTTCATCATCATCATCATTAATTGATCTTTATTCGTCTTTTTTTTATCCGAAAAGTGTCAAATATTCTAAACAGAACGCTGAGAGTGAATATCATACACACACACACTCACACACACACTCACTCACTCATATATATATATATATATATATATATATATATATATATATATGTATGTATGTTTGTATCTTTATATATATATGAGTGTGTGTATATATATTTTTATATATGTGTGTATGTATATACACACACACACAGAAACAAGGAACTTCAAAACACAGAAAATTAATTAAAAAAAAATTAATGAAAAGGAAAAATAATACAAAACAAATCAGATCCAGCACATTATTTTAGTTGTGGAATTCCTCTCACCAAAATTTTATCTCAGATAATTTGATTATCAAAATTTCTGTACGGAGAAAATTGTTTGGAAAAGAAGAGAAAAATATGAAACAAAAAGTAAATGTTTATATTTTAATTTTCTTCTGATGATTTATTTTAGTTTTGTTTATTTTTCGTGTTATTTCTTAAAAATTAATTATAATTAGTATTGACACTATTGTTTGTTGATTTTTGCATTTTTTCTCCAAATCAACTAATTTTTTAATTTCTCGTTTTGTTATCAAAAGCTGTCTGAATATAAATGACTTTTGACATACACCTTGCTCCACATGGATTTGATTTGTGGCAGAAGGGTTACAGTAAAAGATCGATCTCAAGAGTTGACTGATAATGTAATTTCTTTAATGTGTATTTTGTCGGACCCGAAATCATGAAAGACAATGTTGACCTCGGTGGAATTTGAAATTAGATCTTAAGAACAGGCAAATCGTCGACAAATACTGCGAAAAATTTTCTCCGACTTTTTAAAGACTTTTGACAACCCGTCGTCGTTCGACCAGTGATGGTCACTCCCATCGATTTCGATGTGTCTGAGGCCAACATTTTAAAACAAACAAAAAAAAAAAAGAAAAGTTAACGAGACCTTCGAAGACCGAAGTGGAGAAGGGTTCCGTGCCAACGGCAGTCGAGCACGGGTCAGTCGGTCCTAAGAAGCGGGCGAAAGCTTCCACGAAAGGCGCCGGATCCGTCGCGAAAACGAAAACGAACTGTATCTATTTTTGTAATGGATGCGTCAATGTAATTTGAGTCCAGGTATGGATGCTGCTATGAACTCAGAACGGGGACGAATACGATTTTGATTTTGCCTGAGATTGGACAAATCTGTATGTTGAGTGCAGAATACAATTCTTTTATTGTTCTGTCTCTTTAACTCAAATTGTTTAGATGCATCATATCAAAATTTACGCCTCTCAGATCGATCAGGCAAGAACTTTCCCGAAATGGTAAATGAAAGTGTACGGAGGATTTCAGTGATTTTTTTCAACTTATCCTTAACCATAAGGATGGGATTTTCTTTACCGTAGAATCCCCTTGCTTGTTGATCATACAAAAGAATTTTTACAATGTGATCACCTTGTATTCAAACAACACATTCGGCCCATCTGCATTGCATTCTCAACAGCATACTTTCGATATTGGAGAGGTCACATTTTTCATAATAGGTATAATATGAAAAGGATTTAGTAGTTGTTTTTATCACATCCAATTCTCCTGTAGAGGTCTCCTTCAATGGTTCATATATACTCGTGTATACACACATACAGAACTTTTTCAAAATGTACATCTCCTCCATCCGGATTACATATTTAGATTTATACCAACATTTATTGGAGCACTAGGATATATATCTAATTACCTCAGCACCATTCTTGAGAAATTACAATTCTGAAAACCAGAAAGGAGAACGTTACTTAGAAAACTACAGACACAAGCCATCAGTGGAATTGTCAAAATATCTAAGACTTTCCAAATGTTTAGCATATACGAGCATATGTACGTGTAGACGAGCAACTATATTTATGGCTATACATAAAAGAACATATGCAAATCTGCTCATGTACTGATTACGAATACTTGTACATATATACATATTCGTGTACAGTAACCCTGTCGATGCTATAATGTAAAGAAGAACGCTTGAGTGTATGTTACAAACCAAGTCTTTCCCCATAGGTATGAAATCTAGAAATAAGAATAAATAACAACGTACATACACGTATAAGGCTATGATTTACGGCAGATATGGCTACTATTTCTAGCAGGTCTAACTAACGTGTAGAAACCGTATTCGCTCGCGCATACACTGATATATGTACATATAAAGGACAGCTCTGTGCGATTTGAGGGATATTAGATTGCTATGTTTAACGTTGTAGGTAACCACCAAAAGTTTCTCACACTTGATATTTCTGCGTTTCGTTTATCGCCTTCTTTTCTGTGCTTATGTTGTTTTATAATTTTTCTTTTTTTGTTTTTTCATGTTTTTGTAATTTTCTTTTTATCGCTTTTGCGTTTGTTTCTGTTTCCTAAAGACACTCAGACCTTTCCAGAGACTTTCACTAAATCCTATTAGCCAGAAACGAGAGATATAACGAAAAAGAAGCTTTAAGCAGAACAAACAATAAAAAACAAATATGTCGGCCTTTTAAGTGTCAAAACATTGGTCACGTGACTGTGTGAGGACGTTGTGTGTTGAGATAAGATTTCCTTTCAAGCAACTCGGGAGTTTTTGTTTGTCGATGATTTGCCTTATATTTTTATAAACACTCACTTCCATAAGTATATGTGTAAATATATATATGTATACACGCATTACATATATATATATATATATACAGGCATTACATATACACATACACGCATATACATATATATAAACATATATATATATATATATATATATATATATATATATATATATATATATATATATAGTGTATGTGTATATATATATATGTATTTATATATACGAATTCGCACCTTCATTGAAACTTACATACAGATAAATTCATATGCACAAATATATATATATATACATGCACATATAAACATTCATATGTATGTATATATATATATATATATATATATATATATATATATATATATATATATATATGCATTCATATATACATTCATATATATACACATTCATGTATATATGTATATATGTATGCAAGCAGATGTACATATCTAGAGGGACATAACTGTTAAAATACATCCGTATATGTGTGTGTGTCTGTGTATTTATGTGTGTGAACGTATGCAGTTATTATATGTATGTATATATACACACATTTATGTAGGCATATTTATGCATACACACACACACACACACGCACGCACACACACACACACACACACACACAAAACACACACTCACACACATATATATATATATATATATATATGTATGCAAGAGAGACATAACTATTATAAATACATGTGTGTTTGTGTGAGAAGTCAGGTAGTTATAATATAAATGTATATATCTTTATACTGCTATATATATATATATATATATATATATATATATATATATATATATATGCATATATAAGTATAAATATATACATATACATATATATATATATATATATATATATATATATATATATATATACAGACGTGTATATATGCATATATATGTATATATATCTCTGTATATATATATATATATATATATATATATATATATATATATTGGTATATATATATATATATATATATATATATATATATATATATATATATATATATATATATATATATACACACGTGTATGTGTATGTACACATATAAATGTATATATGGATGTTTGAATGATGCTGGGCATTTTCCAACAACCCAGTGCTATTTATATACAAAAGCCATATATGTGTGCGTGTGTGTGTCTGTATGTGTGTTTGTATGTGTCTGTGTATGTGTGTGTATGCGATATTTACTTTTACTTTCTTTCCTTTTTCCCTTTTATCCTTTCTGTATCTTTATCTTCGTCTTAAGCCTATTTGTCCGTATCAGTCACCTAATGATGTTTTGAGTCTCGAAGACACTATGGTTAATTCCTTAATTCTGAACTTCTTTCTTTCCTGCCATTCCATCATCATAATAGTGTCATTGCTGTTTTTAATTTTAATTCTTAGTTTCCAGAATAATCGTAATAATAATAATAATAATAATAATAATAATAATAATAATAATAATAATAATAATAATAATAATAATAATAACAGTAGTAGTAGTGCCGGCAGGGGGCTAAACATAAAGGGGACAGACAAGGATAGAAAAGGGGATTAAGTCGATTACATCGACCCCGGTGATTAACTGGTACTTATTTATATTTATATGTATCTATATATATATATATATATATATACGTATACTGACAGACACATACATCGTCAGACACATATACTTGTCAGCCATCGGCCTAACGTAGGTAACAAACGCGCGAACACAGTCATATAGAAAATGTGACGTTATCGTCGTTAAGGTAGTGATATAAAATGTCAATTACTATAGGTGACTAAAAGAAAAATGATAATGTGAAATTTTTGTAATGGAAATATGTGAATGAAACTATAGTTTAGTTAGTAGCCAAAAGTTTACTGAATCTTTTGAAACCCCATACGTCAAATTCGGCAGTTCGGTTTTGGAATGCAAAAGGAATACACACACACACACACACACACACACACACACACACGTACAAAATCTCTTTTACATACACACATATATATATATATATATATATGTATATATATGGGGGGCGTATAAGATATATAATATACATTTACATAAATATATATATACGCATTCTCACACACATTCGCACACAAAGACACACACACACACACTTGTGTGAAAAAGCATGCTCTTACATTTACACCTACATAGCACTCCACTGGAAATATAAATTTCGACTCGTAAATTAAAATCGAAATAGAAAACGTTTACAACAACAACAACAACAACATGAACTAGAAATACAACTACAATAATTACAACAGCAACAGCAACTGCAACAAAAAATTGTCTGACGTACATCATCAATCAACAACAGCAAGAACAACAATGACGGTTACAGCAGCAACAACAACAACAACCACAAGTATTAAAGACTTTTATCAATAAAATCAGGAATTGAAAAGGAAAAAATCTTGCAGACATTCAGGATGACTTACATTTAGTTGGGTTCTTTTTTTTGTATGCGTTTTTGTATTTTTGCATGTTTTGTTTGTTTGTTTGTTTTGTTTTTCTGGATTGGGGATTAAAATAAGAAAAGAAAATATAAAAAATTTGATTAATCTAAAATCAAGTTCATTTTAAAAATGTGGAATCAAATGAAAAAAAATGGTTACTAAAAGAAGGAAACGAACTGTAAACAGAGTGAAATAGACCAAGACCGAATAATGAAAAAAAAATAGCCACAACAACAAAAGACAGACAAGAAGAAACAGTGAACACCAACAACAACGACAATAAAACACGCAGCAACACCAGAAATAATAACAAGAATGGTTTCTAATTTTGCCACAAGGGCAGCCATTTTGGGGAAGGAATGAGTCGATTAGATCGACCCCAGCGTTTCACTATTACTTAATTTATCGATCTCGAAAGGACGAAAGGCAAAGTCGACCTCGGTGCAATTTGAACTCAGAACGTAGCGACGGGCGAAATGCCGCTAAGCATTTAGCCCGGCGTGCTAACGGCTTTGCCAGCTCGCCGTCTTAATGTTGATGATGATGATAATGATGCTGCTGCTGATGATGATGACGACGATGATGACGATGCCGACGACGATGACGATGATGATGATGACGACAACAACGACGACGATGATGATGATGATGAATTCTTAATCAATGATGGTAGTTTGAGTAAATAACCACATTATTAATAATTATCCAATTCATTGATTAATTAGCTATGTAAGAATTCAGCATCATTCCACCAGAAAATGACATGCGATTAAATTCTTTAGAATCCAGCGCAAGTCCCAGAGTATTCAGCCATAAAATATGCGAAAGAAAAAGGCGTGTGCCTTCAGACATGTCATTTATGAGTAGAAAGGCGATAACTTACTCCTACAAGCACGAACACAAGGACACACGTGTGTGTGTGTGTGTATGTGTGTGCGTGTGTGCGTGCGTGTGTGTGTGTGCGTGTGTGTGCGTGTGTGTGCGTGTGTGCGTATGTGTGTGTGAGCGTGTGCACACATGAATATATATACGCGGTCTGATCAATAAGTATCTTGACCGTTGCCATAGTAACGAAGCTAAAGCACGCAGAGTGAAGCCGCTTCTCAGAGATTGACCTTTAACTCTGCTGTGCATGCGCACTAAGTTTTAACATTCTAG
>NC_142952.1:6677083-6689583 GCF_046866305.1 Octopus bimaculoides
GGCGACCAACAGATATAAAGACGAACTAACAAAGATACACACACACTTATACACACACATATGATAGCTTTCTTTCAGCTTCCGGCTAGCAAAAAATACATTAACAAGATATATATACATATATATATATATATATATATATATATAGAGAGAGAGAGAGAGAGAGAGATGAGCAATTTTTGTATGAACACCATTAGCTTAGAGCTGTTTTGTCTCTAAGATGCTGTGGACTCATTTTTGACTGCCTGAGTAATAGCTTATGCCTCTTATACTAGTGTCTATATAACTCTCTCCCTCACTCTCACTCCTTTCCGGGATTCCTCTTGTAATGCAAGAGGCTCTCCGTGCCACAGTGTTTCTGACAGATTCGTCACCAGATTTACGTTATTAGAACATTGCATTATTAGGTCATTACATCATTGTGTCGTTATGTTATTACGCCATTACATTATTTGGTCACCACGTTATTAGATTGTTACGTAGTAATATCATTACATTATTGAATCATTGCATCATTGTATCATTACGTTATTAAGCCATTATATTATTAGGTGATCACATTATTAGATTATTACATCATTAAACCATTAGATTTAAGCTATTACGTCATTACGTCATAATATTATTAGATTATTACGTTATTTGCTCATTACATCATCACACCATTGCGTCATTGCGTTATTACGTCATTACATCATAACGTTATTACGCCATTACGTTAAGGATATACACGTTTGCAGAATAGTCTGCAACTCGTAGGTTACGTTCACAAGTAAGCATTCAGTTAGTTAAACAAGTGGATCATTCATCGTCGAAAGTGACGGAGAATTTATGATGTGCATGTGTGTATGAACATGGGTGTATATGTGTGTGTGTGCATATATATGTGTATTTGTGTATTTGTTTCCCTGTTTGTATGTAAGTTATGTTTGTGTATACATGTGTAGTTTGCGTGTATCTTCGCATGTGTGTGTATGTGTGTAGTATGTGTGCATCTTCGCGTCTGTGTATGTATCTGGTATGTGTGTATCTTCCCATGTGTGTATATGTGTGTGTATCTTCGCATGTGTGTGTATGTGTGTAGTATGTGTGTATCTTCGCAAGTGTGTGTATGTGTGTAGTATGTGTCTATCTTCGGATGTGCGTGCATGTGTGTAGTTTGTATCTTTGCATGTGCGTGTGTGTGTGTAGTATGTGTGTATCTTTACTATTTTGCTTCTTCTATAACAATGCCAAATAAATTGGAAATCCAGAATCGATTTAAATGTTAATATTTTTTGAAATTTGAAAATAACAACAGAAACCACTACAACAACAGGTACTACAAAGAAAACAAGACTAATTTACTATCAATCGAGAACAAATTAAGTACAGCAATGGTGACAAAATCAACAACAACAATAGCAACAGAAGCCGATGTAGTAAAAGCAGCAGCAAAAGTTACGCAATGACATTAGAAACAAATAAAATAAATAAGGAAGAATATAAATAACAAACAAATCAGTAACTAGTGTAAACAACAACAGCAGCAGTAGTAATAGTAACATCAGTAAAATTAGCAGAATCCATGGTTAAAACATTCGTTAAAATAAAAACAATGCTGGCAAAAATCGCAACAAGTTAATGAAACTGTAGCAGGACGGGAAGTTTAAGAACTATAATAGTTCACTTATGCATTTCTAGATAGATAGGCGCAAGCGAGGTTGTGTGGTAAGTCGTTTGCTTACTGACCACGTGGTTCTCGGTTCAGTCCCACTGCGTGGTACCTTGAACAAGTAGTATCTGCTCTCACCTCGGGATGACCAAAGCCTTGTGAGTGGATTTGGTAGACGGAAACTGAAAGAAGCCCGTCGTATATGTGTGTGTGTGTGTTGCGTGTATGTGTGTTTGTGTGTTTGTGTTTGTCCCCCCCCCCCACCATCGCTTGACGACCGATGTTGGTGTGTTTGCGTTCGCTTAACGGTTCGGCAAAAGATACCGATAGGATAAGTGCTAGGCTTACAAAGAATAATTCCTGGGGGGGGGGGGCGATTTTTTCGATTAAAGGCAGTGCTCCAGCATGGCCGCAGTCAAATGACTGAAATAAATAAAAGAATAAAAGATCGATAGATAAATAGACAGATAGATGAATATACTAATGTGTGTGTGTGTGTGTGTGTGTGTGTAAGCAGACACAGTGGAAAATTAGTAGGGTTTATCAATTCAATGGGTAATTCAAATGTGAGAAAGATCAGTGAAAATTCTGTTATTAAAAATGATTATCGTAAGATGCTGATGGCTTCATTTGTAGCAAATTGCCGTAAAATATATACAGGCGTGAAAAGTAAGATAACATCATAAAATGTGAGGAGAAAGAGAGGGAACAATACAAAGCATATGAGAGCAAAGCTATACTATAGACTATGCAACATGTAATATCATAGTTATTCCATGGAATATATTACGAAAACGCAGAAAAGCGAAGTGAAAGAGATGAGAAAAGATTGCATATGAAAAAAACGAAATTAGAATAGCTAGAAGTAATGATAAAGTTCTTTGGGAAAAATCGAGTAAAAGTTATAATATTCTTGTTGTCATAGAAACAAACTAGTACCAAATTCTGGAGAGCAACGTTGTTGAAAAACGGTGATGAATAAAAAAAGGAACTGTCATCTTTTATTCTGTAAGAGTATTTCAGCAATTTCTTTGAGAATTGAAAAGAACCATTTTTAAGACAAAATATTTCAATATGGCAAAACTTTGAATCCAGTGAGAATATTAATGTGGAAATTTTTGTTAGAAATAATGGAAATAAATAAATAAATAAATAAATAAATAAATAACGGTTTATCAGTTTTCATCATGAAAATCTTATTTGCAGGAATAAAAGTAACATTCAACGGAATGTATTGTATTCGAATGATTCGGTGAAAAAAAAAATCAGTAATTCAAAGATACCGGCATTAATCTGATACATCTTTTTTTTTTTTTTTGCAGCTGCTGCATCCTCCGCCTTCGTGATTTCGCGTGTCGCATGCACGATGCGGGTCTTCAAACTGTTGACACTCGAGTGTAGTGAAGAATTTGGACCTTGTTTGAAGTACGCCCCATAAAATAACCAGATGTTGGGCCACACAAAAAATGTCACCTTCTCCCCGAGGAAGGCCTGTGTTGCTTTTGACCCGTGGCCTGGTGCTGAGGCCTGGATAAGCACCACATTGTCAAGCCCAAGGGTAAACAGAGAGTGCTTCAGGATGTCCAGATACTCCTTTGTGACGATCTTCGAGTCAGACTCAATGAAGTGTGGTTCCATGACACTTCCATCATTCCATGGTCATAAATATTATCATATTCATCCCTTCTCCCCAGGGAGGAAATAAGACATTAGGAGTAGTCAGTTGGATATAAGTAACTGTCTATAAAAAGAGGCAGGGTAGGGGTAGATTTTAAATGATGATGTTAATTACCAGTTAAAGGGGCAAGACGCTAAGAAACCTAAGATGTTAATAGAGAGGAAATTTTATTTTGGGGCATTATGGAGGAATGTTTATAAACAATATTGTTATGTTGCATTAAAATAAATTTAAGAATTTCATAACTAAAATAGGCAAAATGTGTGTATATATTAATTATAAACATTAAAAAAGAAGATTACAAAGAATCAGTTTAATATCCATTCATGTACTTAATTAATTACTTATTAGGTGGTTTCTATAAAGACTGCTCGGGGCATTCACAAATGGAATAACTGGAATGATATACATGCTATCTATTAATTTTAAACCATGAATCAGAAAAGTGTAAAAATGCATACAGATACACGCACATATATATATGTGCATATATATATACATACATAAATATATATACGTTTATAAGGATACAGTATAAATATCTCGGATAGACTTAAATAACTGAAAAATATCAATGTATAATTGATAAGAGTTTAATAAGTAAGGTTATTAAAACAAGAAAACAAATTAATAAGAATTTATAGAAAATAATAAGAAATACATATAACCTACATATAAAGAGACAGGATTAAAATTAGAGGCAGGGAAAAGATAAAGGTAACCCGAAAAGAGGGAGTAATGGGTATGGAAGTAGCGAGGGCAGTTAAAGGTATTCAAACCGAAGTGATTTTAAAAGCTGTAATGTTACAGGTGTCATTGTGTGTATGATTTCTTAGGATGAAATGAGTCTAGGAAGTGACCTTACTTGGCCACAAGTCGACTTACACCGTGTATGCATGTATGGATAGATAGATAGATAGATAGATAGATAGATAGATAGATAGATGGGTGGATGGATGGATAGATGGATGAATGCATGGTTGAATGGGTGGATAGATAGTTAGATAGAGGATGGATGGATGCATGGATGGATTGTTGGATTGTTGGATGGATGGGTGGATAGATAGATAGATAGAGAGAGGATGGATGGATTGATTGACAGACAAACAGACAAACAGACAGATAAATAGATAGACTGTGAGCGTGCGTTTAGTGCTTGCAAGTGTTACTGGCCTTGTTTAACAGAAAATACAGGAGGATCCGTTAATTAGGATTTTATTCAAAAAATTCAGCTCTCAGATTAACGCACTTATTGCTGCGGTCCTTTAGTTTTTTTAATCCCTGTAATAGAAATAGGATGTTTGGGCCTCCAGCCAGGCTTTACGCGACACCCTTAAAACCAGAAACTTTTTGGCACCCCCTCATAAAAGCATTCGAAAAGTTGGGCCTGTTGTTGTTGGCACTCCGTCGCTTACGACGACAAGGGTTACAGTTGATCCGATCAACAGAACAGCCTGCTCGTGAAATTAACATGCAAGTGACTGAGCACCCCATAGACACGTGTACCCTTAACGTAGTTCTCGGGGATATTCAGTGTGAGAAGGCTGACCCTTTGAATTACAGGCACAACAGAAACAGGAAGTAAGAGTGAGAGAAAGTTGTGGAAGAGTACAGCAGGGTTCGCCAGCTTTTTAGGTGTTTTCGCTCAATAAACACTCACAACGCCCAGTCTGGGAATCGAAACCGCGATCCTTTGACCGCGAGTCCGCTGCCCTAACCACTGGGCCATTGCGCCTCCACATAGTCACACACACACACACACAGCAAATAAAAATATAGACATTTAAACAACTGAATTAGACTAGGCGACTTATCTCCCTTGCTTGTAACGGTGTTACGCGTAACATCAACAGCAATGTCTATGGAAGCATTGAAGAAAGCTTTATTTTATTTCGAAGAACCTCCGTCTTCATGTATGTATAAAATTATATATAAATATACATATATATACTCTTTTCTTATCTACGACTAAATCTAATTTATAATGGTAATTCTTGTCTCATTTCAAAACAACCTAATCGGAAGCGTTCTAGTTCTGACCCTCCCGACAGTTGTTCTGAGATAATTTATTTTCCGTTTTAACCGGGCGGAATTCTGGTGGAATCACCCCATATAAAGCCCCGTAACTTTTTTTTTTAATCTTATAGAATGGGGTGCTTAAAACAGAATTCCGTCTTTAACTGTATATAGAACATCTTATCGTCTTTGAGAAACTTCGCTGTTATTTCTAGCAGTTCGAGGAACTGCGTAGATGGTCTCTCTTTGGCTTGGTGTTATAGTTTACCCTCGTGTTTATTACTGTTCGGCTAGATTTAAGTTCAAAGTTTTCTAACCGTCTACATCCCGTCTTTTATTCATGGATAGTTTATTTTTGACGACTGTTTCCAAACACGTGGTGGTTATTTTGATACTGCAGCATGTAAACTAAGGGAGTTTTTGCTACTTTTTCTGGCATGTTGAGTGACACCACGTTGAGGTTACGTTGTTCTGTATTTTTTACTGTTTGTTATTTAACAATTACTTTCGGTGTATAGCAGCGTGTGTAGCGAGAAAGAAAGCGAAACAGTGGAAGCTACAGATGTAAACACGTCAAGATAGAAGCTTTTACGATAGCAATGATCGGCTAGTAGCATTTAAATAGAATAACTTTAATAGGCTTAAGCCCTTCAATATATATATATATATATATATATATATATATATATATATATATATATATATATATATCGTCAGTAAATCATAAATCCGAAAGGAGATAACACTCTCTAAGTTATAGAGCAGTAGTAGAGTATATACACATAGATATGATATCTATCTATCTTTCTATCTATGAATCTATCTCTCCATCTGTCTATCTATCTATCTATCAGTGTGTGTGAATATATATACATACATACACAGACGTGTGTATAGTCGTGGCTGTGTGGTTAGGAAGTTTGCTTCCCAGTTACGTGGTTCCAGGGTTCAGTTCCATGGCACCTCGTGTAGGGGTCTTCTTCTATAATCTCTTACCGATTAAAGCCTTGTGACTGGATCTCGTAGATGGAGACTGAAAGAAGCCTGTTGTGTATATATATATGTGTGTGTGTGGTTGTGTGTGTATGTGTGTCTTTGTCCTCCACAACCATTCGACAGCTGGTTCTGGTTTCTTTCCTCTTTCCTCATAGTTTAGCAGTTTGCAAAAGAGACCAATAGAACAAGTACCAGGCTTTGATAAAATAAGTACCTGGGTTTCTTTCTTCTACTGAAACCCTTCTTAGCAGTGCCCCAGCATGGCCACAGTTTAAGGATGGAAACAAGTAAAAGATAAAAAAATATGTATGTGTCTTCTTGAATCACCATAATTCGTCATTTTGCATCTAATTTTCCATTTGTGTATTGATAAGATTGGTTTCTTCTCCAATGCAGCATCTCAACGCTTGGGATTTCTTATCAGCCCCTTAACAGCCATCAACATCCTGAGATCAGCTGGCAACACTATTTCTTCCCAATTTTTTCATTCATTTTTGCTCTCTCCTGAGTTTCTTCTACCTGCATCAGGTGGCACTCTTTTATTTTTTATTTTTTATTTCTTTGTCATCATCTATATGCATTACATTGGAGGCGCAATGGCCCAGTAGTTGGGGCAGCGGACTCGCGGTCATAGGATCGCGGTTTTGATTCCCAGACCAGGTGTTGTGAGTGTTTATTGAGCGAAAACACCTAAAAGCTCCACAAGATTCCGGCAGGGGATTGTGGCGAACCCTGCTGTACTCTTTCACCACACCTTTCTCTCACTCTTACTTCCTGCTACTGTTGTGCCTGTAACTCAAAGGGTCAGCCTTGTCACACTCTGTGTCACGATGAATATCCCCGAGAACTACGTTAAGGGTATACGCGTCTGTGGAGTGCTCAGCCACTTGCACGTTAATTTCACGAGCAGGCTGTTCCGTTGATCAGATCAACTGGAACCCTCGATGTTGGAAGCGACCGAGTGCCAACAACAACACAACAACATATGCATTGCATTATCATCATTGTAATGATTATCACCATAACATCTGCTTTTACATGCATGGGTTGGACAATTTGTTGAGGTGGCCTCACAGAAGCAAGGATCAAGACCTTTGGCATTATGTTGTACTTGAAGAAGGACCCATCAAGTTAAGCTAAATCGCAGTCATGGTAGATACTGATGTCATGCAAATGGCACCTGTGCCAGTGGCATGTAAAAGCACACATTACACCTTCGGAGTGGTTGGTGTTAGGAAGGGCATCCAGCCATAGAAAACCATACCAAATCAGACTGGAGTCTGGTGCAGTCTTCCAGTGTGCCAGCCCAATCAAACCGTCCAACCCATGCCAGCATCTATATGTATCTATTTGAGTGTGGCCTTCGTGCCGGTGGCATGTAAAAGCACCCATAACACTCTCTGAGTGGTTGGCGTTAGGAAGGGCATCCAGCTGTAGAAACTCTGCCAAATCGTCCAACCCATGCTAGCATGGAAAGCAGACGTTGAACAACGATGATGATGATGATTTTATTCAAAACTTGCCCACACTAATCACCAAATGAGACTGAACATGCAGGCAGTACTTACACTTCTGAGTTTAAAAGACTTGAGAATCCGGAGTCATTCATAAACACTACCATAACCTCCATCCACCTTTAATACAACTACTCCTGCCGCTGCTAGAATTTTAATTTTATTCATTTTGTATATTTTTCCCTTTTTTTTTTTTTTTTTTTTTCCTTTTTTTCCATATCTCCAACTTTGAATTTGAAACTGCTTCTCAGTTGCCAAATGTATGAAGGTCGACGCAATGTCGGCAGGAACTGATACGACAAAGAAACAAAAGAAAAAAGTGCACAAATCTGTAGTTGGTAAGTTAATCATTTGGGTCTTATTGTGTGTGTGTGTGTGTGTGTGTGTGTGTGTGTGTGTGCAGGCATGTTGTGTGTTATGTGTATGTATGCATTTGTTTGAGTATGTTGTTTTTATGAGTGTACCATGTGTTATAGTATGTGAGTGAGTGTGCTGTGTGTGTATGTTGTGTGTGTGTGTGTGTGTCAGCGTGTGTAGATATATATATATGCAGATATATATATGTTGATATATATATATGTATCCCTGTAAATATATGTGTGTATATGTATATATATATATATGTGTGTATATATATGTATATGTATGTATATATGTATGTGTATATGTATGTATATATGTATGTATATATTTATGTATATTATGTATGTATATATGTATGCATATATAGATGTATATAAATATGTATGTATATATGTATGTGTATATATATGTGTGTATATATATGTGTGTGTATATAGATATGTATGTATATATATATATGTAGATATATGTGTTTATATATATATGTATATATATATATATATATGTATGTATGTATATATAGCCTGGGCTATAGGTAATATATAAAAAAAATTTTTAATCTAACCCCAGAGCATTCTACAAGTTTGCCAAAGCTTCAGTACACTGCAGGATCGAGCCACTCCTCAGAGAAGATGGTTCACTCACAGGAAACCCAAGGAGGATAAGTGAAATACTAAATGAGCAATTCAAAAGTCTTTTCACTCCACCCATAGGACCCTTGCAAGTCAACAGTCCAGATGACCTTTTACTGTTGCAGATATAAAAAACAGAGGCAGTGTTGTTGATTGATTACATCAACATAAAGGAAGATGATGTAATAAGGGTTATAGATGAATTGAACCTTAAACTCAGCTACTGGCCTTGATGGATGCCCAGCAATCCTTCTAAAAGCATGTAAACGAGTCCTGGGTGACTTTGATCTTTGCTCTCATGGATCACAATTGATCCAAACTTAACCAAACACAATTATAACCAACAGACGAAACTAACCCTCCTTTCTTTGTAATTGCTTCTATTTTCAGAAAAGATTCAAGCAGGGCAACGAAAGAACTATTTGGATGATAACCTTCAGGCTTTGCAGATGTTTGCCTCGAAAAGGAAAGCCGCTACATCAGGACACATAAATGACGTAAGTTTGCGTTCTCTGGGTTTACAAGATTCTACCATAGAAATGACAAATCAGATTAACTGGAACTCAAGAACCCGGTGTAGTCAAACAGCGTGCTTCCCAGTTAGATGAGCTTAGGTTCAGGCATGCTGTACAAAATTGAACCTTGTCTTCTATATCCCCTGGCTGAATAAAGTCTTGTGAATGGTATTGATAGTTGGAAACTGAAAAGAAACCTAGTGTGTGTGCGTATATATACAGGCTCTAGCACGGCTGTGTGGTTAGGAAGCTTTGTTTTCTAGCCACATGGTTTCGGGTTCAGTCCCACTGCGTGGCACTTTGGGCTAGTATCTTCTTTCAGTTTCTGTCTACCAAATGCACCAACAAGGCTTTGGTTGTTCCAGGGTGATAAGAAAGACCTTTGTTCAAGGTACCACTAAGTGAGATTGAACTTGAAACCATGAGATTGGCAAGCAAACTCAACCACATGGCCATGCTTATGTGTTTCAATTAAATTCTACAATAACTGCGAATTTAGAATGGTTTTATAAAACATCGACCTTTTTTTTTTGTTTTTCATTCTTATGAAGGTGATATATTAATGTTTTTGGAATACAACAAAAGATTACTGACAATAAATCTATTATATGATTTTTCTCAGCAAAGTGAATTTAATTGCAGGTAAATACAGGTATATTTTGGCGAAATTGAAAAGTTAATTAAATTTTGTTTAAAAATCACCATAGAAATTGAATTATTAGCTTATATTCAACTGGGTATAACATTAAAATCTTAATATTGAAGAATTGTGTTCATAAAACAGGTGTACCATAAAGGTAAAACAGAATGGAATGATGAAATTTCTATTTGAAGAAAAACTACAGAACAAATTATATTTTCTGCAGACTTACATTGCGACAAGGCAAAATATCTTCTCACGCACGTGTGTAGAGATACAGCTAGACACATGCATAATTACACAGAAACACACATTTGTATCAATACATGCAAACACACGTTAGTGATTCACAAATATAAGTTAATCAAAACTTGTCACTTACCTTACAGGTAAATTAAAATTATAGACAAATAAAATGGATAAATAATTAGAAATGAAGTAAATTCAGAAAAGTATTTCATAAAATCAAATTATATATCTATACACACTCTCAGTGATATGTGTGTATGTATATGTATATATATATATATATATATATATATATATATATATATATATATATATATAGGCGCAGGAGTGGCTGTGTGGTAAGTAGCTTGCTTACCAACCATGTGGTTCCAGGTTCAGTCCCACTGCATGGCACCTTGGGTAAGTATCTTCTACTATAGCCTCGGGCCAACCGAAGCCTTGTCAGTGGATTTGGTAGACAGAAACTGAAAGAAGCCCGTCGTACATATATATATATGCATGTATATGTTTGTGTGTTTGTGTTTATCCCCCCCAACATCGCTTTGACAACTGATGCTGGTGTGTTTACGTCCCCATCACTTAGCAGTTCGGCAAGAGAGACCGATAAAATAAGTACTAGGCTTACAAAGAATAAGTCCTGGGGTCGATTTACTCGACTAAAGACGCTGCTCCAGCATGGCCACAGTCAAATGACTGAAACAAATGAAAGAATATCGGCATCCTGTCCATGTGTGGATTATATTCGCCATGGAAACCAGGAATCCAGCCCTTGTGACTCTGCACGGCTCGAGAGGGTAACTTTACTAACTCTACCGTTTCTTTTGCAGATAATGAAGAGCACATCTAATTCCAAGAAAAAGTTCATTTTTGGTAAGAAACACAATGCAAAGAAGAAGAAGAAGAAGGTCACGCAAAAATCTGTTTTTGACGAGGGTGAATTTGAAAATTTTTTCAAAGAGTATCATGGTCTAAAGAAATAAAAATATATTTTTATATGTGTATTTATATTTCTTTTGTTTGGTGTAGCCATCTGGTTCGCCAGTCCCCAGTCAAATCGTCCAACGCATGCAAGCATGGAAAACGGACGTTAAACAATGAACGATTATTTGATTTTTATATTCCATTCTATTCAGCATTAGTCTTTTTGTCATGATGATGGCTCCTTTCTTGGTTTCAACAATGAGCCGACACTTGTTCAATCAATGAACTTCATGCTAAATTAATTTGCAAATGGCTGGGCATCTAATAGACATGTCTTCTTTGAACTTGTTTGATATCGACCCACCTATGACTGCCCCTGCCCTCCTTACATTTGGTATAAAGCAACTGGCTCTTCTGTTACTTGGCCATTTAGTCAGGGTAATGTCTTTGCTCTTGTAAGTTCTTTGGTAACCTTACAAGTGCTGCAAAATACCTCCAGTAGATTCTGCGAAAGTGGTTGGCATTAGAGAGAGCATCCAGCTATCATTTGACTATGGTAGTAGTTTAATATCCTAAAGGTCACAATTTATTCGCACGCAACCTCTTTCAAATTTGTCGCTAATTCAGTTCTTAACCAAATTGAAAACTGTTAATATTTTTGAAGAGGACTGATCCCTAACTACATTTTGGCATAAAGAAATTTAAGATTTGGTCCAGTAGAAAAAGGTTTACATCAAAATTTGTAGCAACGTTATCGGAGAGTAAATAACGCTTCCAATCAAGTTTAGATCTAAATAACTTTTTTTTATTTTAAAAGCAAAATATATTTATCTTAGTTTCAATGAAAGAAGCAAGCATGAAGAATTTCATAGTTTTGTTCCCATGCAACAAAAATTTGTATCAAAAGAGTTGTGAAGTAAAATATAAGGCGAAAAGTTGGATTTAAATATATTCTTTTATTTGTTTCAGTCGGAGTGGCTGTGTGGTAAGTAGCTTGCTTACGAACCACATGGTTCTGGGTTCAGTCCCACTGCATGGCACCTTGGGCAAGTGTCTTCTATTACAGCCTCGGGCCGTTTTTTTTATCCGTCCTTGATTTCGTATACATTCGCTGCTTTCTTCCAAGGAATCTAGTATTCTTAGCTTAGTTTTTCCTTGGGGCTGGCCAGATTGGAGCAATCTGGAGTATAACCAGCCAAAATTGCAAAGATAATCTGGAACTTGACTGAGGAAAGAAAACTCCGAATGACCTGTCCTTGTTTTTTCTTGTCCCTTTTTTGTATCATCTAACGGTCTGGATGTTTTGTGTTCTTGCCCCATTT
>NC_142952.1:6694583-6704583 GCF_046866305.1 Octopus bimaculoides
TGTGCTTTCACAGATACACACACACACACACACACGTATATATACACACACTCATACACAACCGTACACACGCATGCAAAAAACAAACATCACAATAAATAGATATCAATGCAGAGAAAGAAATCAATATTTTTATATATACATGTAAACACATACACTTACAAGCTCCAAATAGACACGAGGCGCCTCATACACATGCATACACACGCACAAGTACTGACAAACACTTGCGTATATGTACAAATTTAACAGAATAGCTCGAGCAAAAAATTGTATTTGTTCCATTTAAAAAATATCCCTTATATATATATATATATATATATATATATATATATACATATATATATGTAGGCATATGCATATATATACATATGTATATATTCACATATACATATATATGTGTGCCTACGTATGTTATATATATATATATATATATATACACACGTATATATACATATACATTATACATATGCATCTATGCACATATACATATATATGTGTGCCTACGTATATATAAATATATATATATATATATATACACTTGCATATGTATATATACACACATTTATATGTGTATATACATACATGTATATTTCTAAGTGTGTGTACATTTATATATATATTTTTTTACACATGCATACATACACACATACATACATACATGCATACATACATACATACGTACAGGCGCACACATGCACACGCACGCACTGCGCGCGCGCACACGCTTGTGCATTAGATTCCTCATGTGTTGATGTAAATTTTTTTTAATACCAGTTATTGGGATATTTCGATCTTTTGAATTTTATTTTCAAATAGATTTCTAACCTATGATCATTCCGTTTGATGTTAAATTCAACATGAAAAATTGGCTTAAATAGGATTCCTTGTTGTCCAGGCTGAAATCTAAATCTGTCGTTATATTGTATACAATGCTACATTATCTATCTATTTATCTATATATATATATATATATATATATATATATATATGTGTGTGTGTGTGTGTGTGTGTGTGCGTATGTTTGTATGTATGTTTGTATGGTTGTATATCTATCTCTCTCTCTCTCTCTCTCTCTCTCTCTCTATATATATATATATATATATATATATATATATATATGTATATATACACACGTGTACACATGTGTATGTATATATAAATATGTATGCATATGTTTCTGTGTGTGTTTGCTTTTATGTGAAGCAGTTCGTATTAATTTAAAGGATTACCCAACACCCTTTCGTAAAGCACATTTTGTATTAATTTTTACGTGGAAAATTTTGTCAGTGACCTCGAAGTTTTGGCTTAGTAGCCTTTTTCGGTTTGGTGAAAATCATCAAGTTAAAACACCTAAATCTCTATCGCTTTTCCTTTGTGAGAATTATTAAGCACATGCCTTCATATACAGACACATCCATAGAAACATACATACATACATACATATATATATATATATATATATATATATATATATATATATATACAGAGACAGAGAGAGAAGGGGTGATTTATATGGTATATGCTATGAAATTAAATTCAGACCAAGCAGCGTAACACGGTAATTCTTCATGTATGTAGTATTTTTCTGCGGTGCATGAGTGGCATGTCGTGGGTTCTAAGCGCACTCTGTACACTGATGCAGCAGTGGAAGCTTTACAGCACAGTGTCCTTGAGGACCCATCAGCCTCTACCCTTCGTCGCTCTGCTTAACTAAGCGTCGCCAGAACATCGTTTCAGAAGATTCTGAAACTTGGTTTTAAATGTTTCCATCCAAATAAAACAAAAAAAAAAAAATACAAAAAAGACGTGCTTGTAAGTTATTTTTGTTTAATATCATTCAGTGGCCACCCTGTATACACAGAGAGGGAGACAGTTGTATACATACTTTATATGTACAAACACACGAACGCGTGTGCACACACATACACACGCACGTGTATCATGCAATCAATTACATATATTTCTAAAAAGCATTAATTTAAAATTTATCTCAATGAACTGCATAAAAGATTTTAGAAAACCATATGTAATTTAAGAAAACATACATATCCACATACAACATTTATATACACACACACATATATATACATATATGTATATTATATATATATATATATATATATATATAGACATATGCACACATTTACATTGTGTGCGTGTGTAGGCAGTGCCCCAGCATGGTCGCTGTCTAATTACCGAAACAACTAAAAGACAAAAAATATATACCCGTTTAATACGTATATATATATATATCTCATAAGTATATATTTAATATATATATATATATATATATATATATATATATATATATATACATATATATATATATGAACACACATATGTTCAATATGCGTTTTTACACAATACGTTCCCTACAAATGCTCAATATGAAACCGTGCATTCATAATATCCAATTATCATAACAACATACATAATTACGCCATTATAATTATGGATTAAATAGAAAATATGCAAATGACTGTTGAATAAATAGCCCATCAAGCGTCGCTTCTCTAATTACTTAATGATGTCATGAATATTAATGAGGCTATTTAGCTGAAGCCTATTATACCTGTATATTTTGTAAATTTTTGGTGATGCTGCTGGTGACGGTGGTGATGGTGGTGGTGGTGGTGGTGGTTGTGGCGTTTCCTATCGTTCTCATTGTTTAAGTTTAGGTAATCCTTGTCTGATCAGACACATGATCAAAGACCAACACCCCACCCATGACCATCCAGCCTTTTGTTTTTCTATGTGCTTGAAACCCAAGGCCCTCTTATTCAATACGTCGCTGTCTGAGAAAGCAGGGTGGAATCTGACGAATTTTTAACTGCTATTTCTAACATGTCCATAACCTATGTGCACACTAACGCGGATACGTCGCTAGTGTTGCTGTTGTTGTTGTCTAGCCTTAGCGTCTCTTTAGCTTGATCGAGTAGTCCTGTAATGAAAGACTTTCCATTAATGGCAATGCCATCGGTTTTTTTTTTCTAATTAATTATGGAATGACTCCTTCGGCTTTAGAATTCCTTGTGTGAGATTTTGGGATTATTTTGCTGCTATTTCTAAGTGGCTGCATAAACTAGTAGTACTAGTCGATTTGGTAGATGGAAACTAAAAGAAGCTCGTCATATATACATATATACATATACGTGTGTGTCAGTATTTTCACCCCATCACCGCTTGACAACCGGTGTTGGTGTATTTACGTCCCCGTAACTTAGCAGTTCGGCAATAGAAATCGATAGAATAAATACAAGGCTTAAAAGGACAAAAATCCTGGGGTCGATTTCTTCAGCTAAAACCCATCAAGGTGGTGCTCCAGCATGGCATGGCCTTAGTCAAATGACTGAAACAAGTAAAAGAATAAAAGAATTGGTCACGTGATGTTGCCAGTACGTTCTCAGAATCCTACTGAAGCATCTTTGGTGGAACACATGTAGCATCTTGTCAACCGCCATGTAGAATCTTGTCTGTTTTTATGGGACTCTTCCGTGTCTCTCTGGTATAAGCAAACTATTATAGAGACGGATGTTCGTGCGTAGGCGGATGATTTTGGAAATACAGGCATTTCTTGTTCACTGGAATACAGCCCTCAATATCATCATTGATACTGATGATGCGACCCAGATACATATTTTAATGACTCAGAGAATTGAAAAAAAAAAAAAAAAAAGGAACGAAACAAAATCAGTTTCATACCTGTGGGATTTGAACCCTTGGCATGAAGAATGGCAAAAAATCATCAGCTGGCAATTCGTCCAACGTCGTTAGTTGTCCACCGTTTCTGCGTATTCGAACAGTTCACGCAAGTGTGTACAAAAAAATATAGTCATAATTTAATACAATATAATAACAGTTTCAATGTGTATTGGTGTGTTTAGGGAAAAGACAGTATGTGAGTGTGTTTGTGTGTATGTATGTGTGTTTGTGTGTGTGTTCTGTGTGTGTGTCTACTGCACTCATTGATTGATTGATTATGTAGGTGAGTGCTACCGAGCACATTGTACCGGTCTTTCGTATTAAAATTATATATGTATGTAATGTATTTACACACACACACACACATATATATATATATATATATATATATATATATATATATATATATATATATATATATATATATGTAATGAACATATATATGTATGAATATGTGAATATAATGTCTATATATTTATGGATATATGTGTGTGTGTGTGTGTCTGTATAAATATATGTATATATATATAAGTATATGTATATATATATATATATATATATATATATATATATATATATATATATATATGTATGTATGTATGTATGTATATAATTAAAGTATTTCTGAATACAAAAATGACTAAATTTGTTTAGCAAATGTTTAAAATTTAATATATTCTCCGTCTCACTCCCTTCTCACTCACTCTCTCCTCAAGCATATATATATATATATATATATATATATATATATATATATACATGTATGTATGTATATACATACATACACACATATATATACATATGCACAGGCATACATGCAAACACGCAGGCGCGCACGCATACACACAACGATATATGTGTGTAAAAGGCACGTATTTTTTTTTGTGTCTATTTCCATATTTGCTCACACCTTGTACATTCACAGATTAAATTTTACCTGAAGAGTAAAAAAAAAAACTATATATATATATATATATATAATATAATAAATAAATAGAAGCTATATATGGTTTTCAAATATTAAATATGATTGCTATGGTAAAAAAAAAAATCAATTTAGCTATATACTTGTTAGGAATATAATCAAATGCATATAGGCATAGATATATACGTGTACAGATACAGTTATATACATACGTACACACACACACACACACATATATATATATATATATATATATATATATATATATATATATATATATATGTCTATGTATATATGTTTGTATAAATATTCGTACTTATGTACCTACTTACCTACATACTGACATAGGTGTGTTAATTAATTCTATACAAGAATATCTATTGTTCTATGTTACACACGTATAGTATACACGTATATATGTTCGTATATATTTTTGTATGTACATAAAGAAAAAGAAAGAGAGATTGAGAGAGAAAGAGAGAGAGAAATACATATATATTCATATCTGTGATATATGTGATTCATATATATGTGATATATATAATATATAATATTGGTATGATATATAATTTATATATACGTATTTTAAATTTATATATACATATTTTAAATGATATATAAATTATATATATGCATATTTTATAGAATATATAAGATATATATGTATACATATATATATGTTAATATATGTGTGTGTATGTGTAGGGATTTTCTGTGCGTGTATATACACATACGTATATCTAAACCCATGCATAAATGCATACATTTGAATAATAAGGCAACGGGTTAATATCTCGATATGTCGTTGCTCATAGTAAAAGCATATGCGGTATTAGTCTTATTTATGAAGTAGAGTTCAGTTGCAAAAATTTCATTTACCTGAGAATATTTTTTGCACTAAAAAACTATAAAAAATATCCTTTACAATTTACCTTAATTTTCTTTCTGAAATCGTCAAGCAAATGATTTAACTACACACACACACACACAGACACACACACACACACACACATATATATATATATATATATATATATATATATATATATATATATATATATATATATATATATATATATATATATATATATATATGTGTGTGTGTGTGTGTGTAGTAGTAGTAGTAGTAGTAGTAGTAGTAGTAGAATAAGAAAGAGAAAGAACTTGATTCGGCATTATATTTTTGGAAACATGATCAGAAATTAGTTTTTGTGATAATTTTACCACTTTAACAATTAGCTAAATTATCAGAAAATGTCATTTCTATTCCTTTTTCATATATATATATATATATATATATATATATATATATATATATATATATATATATATATATATATATATATATATATATATGTATATATATATATATATATATATATATATATATATATATATATATGTATATATATGTATATATATATATATATATATATATATATATATATATATATATATATATATATATATATATATATATATATATATATATATATATATATAGTCAATCTAAACATGAACAAGCAAGAAAAAATAACAACGCGAGGACTTGGAACAAGTACTGTTATTGGACGCTCAGGAAAAGCCCCAACAAACAGCGTTGCTGTCTGGCTATGTGACACAAACGTTCTGTGTCCTATGTTTTCGAACGGGGGAGAGTAGGCTATGGCGATTTTTTCAAATAAATTTACCCTTTAGTATTTCATATTTTTATGCAATTTTGGTAAATATATCTGTTAAAATGAGATGTCAATGTTATTTTGATTTTTGCGTAATTTAGACGATATTTTATTCACCGCACCCTGTGTGTGTGTGTGTGTGTGTGTTTGTGTGTGTTTGTGTGTATATAGTGATAATTTACAAAAAAACAAGGGCGAGGATAGGTGTGTAAACAACAAACAGATGTATTAGCTTCATGCTCAGGAAGTGAGAAAGTCTTTTACGTTTCGAGCTTACGCTCTTCAACAGAAAGAAGCACAGAAATAAACAGGGAGAGAAAACAGAAAAAGGTGTAGTGGCTAGCTATTTATCATGGCGAGCCATATGTATATATATATATATATATATGTATATGTATATATATATATATATATATATATATATATATATATACATATATATATATATATATATATATATATATATATATATATATATATATATATATATATATATATATATATATATACATATGTATGTATATATGTGTATATGTATGTATATATGTAACTATATTTATGTGTGAGTGTATTTCTATCTGTATGTATCCCCCCACAAACACTTCACAACCGATGATAATATGTTTATACTCCTGTAATTTAGCGGTTCGACAAAAGAGACCTATAGAATAAGTACTAGGCTTGCGCAGAATAAGTCCCAGGGTCGATTTATTCGACTAAATCGCTTTAAGGCGGTTCTCCACTATGATGGCCGCTTTCAATATGACTGAAACCTGTAAAAGAATAATAGCATAGTTATGTATATATATATATATATATATATATATATATATATATATATATATATATATATATATACATATATATATATATATATATATATATATATATATATATATGAAAGAAAGTTTGAAAATGCACTTATTTTTAAAAAATATTTATTTACTTGACCGGTTTCACTTTTTTAGAAAAAGATTATCAAAAGTCTTTGAGAATAATAAAAAATGTTAAAAAACAGTCTGAGTATTAAGATGCATATATACATTCTTTGATGATAAAATATATTTAAAGTATAAAGCTTTGTATGAACTTTGTAGTGTTACATACTGATTGTCATATTAAGGTGAAATTGTTAAAAACAGTGTTAAAAACAGTGTATGAAAATACACATATGGAAAAATACATATACATATACATATTCTCATACATATTCTTTGACAATCGAATAAAATTGAGAAGGAACTGACCTGGCCTTTTTCTCTTGTGTATATTGAAGGGGGGATACATTTGTGGGGGGATACATACAGATAGAAATACACTCACACATAAATATAGTTACATATATACATACATATACACATATATACATACATATGTATATATATATATATATATATATATATATATATATATATATATATATATATATATGTATATATATATATATATATATATATATATATATATATATATATACATATATATATATATATATATATATACATATGGCTCGCCATGATATATATATATATATATATATATATATATAGATAGATAGATAGATAGATAGATAGATATATAGATAGGTAGATAGATATATAGATAGGTAGATAGATATATAGATAGGTAGATAGATATATAGATAGGTAGATGGATAGATAGATAGATAGATAGATAGATGTTATACACACGCACATATATATGTATATACATATATATATTTATTATAAAATAGGTACCGTTGTAACAGTAAGTCCAGCAGAGGAGTGCGTAAAGCGACAACTAAACTAAACATACAGAATATAATGACGTATAATACAATGTAATAAAATATAATTAGCGCTATTTACAAGTTTAATACAATAAATATCTAGCATTAAGATAGGTAGATTGATAGTGACTGCTATTATTTGAAAACACTAGATTCAACGAAAAAAAATTAATAAAAATACACAGCAAAATTAAAATAATGAGGGTGGTTACCTAGACGGAAAGTCATAGCAATACCTTCTCTAATTTATCTATCAATTTATCTACCGAATTTTAAATCCAAAATGGTAGACAGGACCACTAACATACGTGATATATAGATAACAGAAACATACGCATATGTGTATGATATCATAATAACATAGACGCTGTCTTATGGACGTTTACAGTTATATAGTATCTATGTCATAGATGCCCCGCAAGCGTAGCTATCTGCGTACAACAGACGTTAACAGGGCAAAAGATATATGCTAACACATACAACCATTTACTTGCACATAGATATAAATAAAAAGTCACCATCAACAAGAATTTATAAATACACACATATACATACGTGTGCGTGTGTGTGTGGTGAGAAGCTTGCTTCCCAATCACATGATTCCGAGTTCACTCCAACTGCGTGGCATCTTCGACTAGTGTCTTCTACTATAGCCTATTCTCTCATTTTGATGTCTTCATTTTATATATAGATGTTTGTGTATGTGCGTGCGTGTGTCTCTGTGTGTATGTATAATATGTATATGTAAAACAAGATAAAAAAAAACAACTAAAATTCAGCCATAGGACAATCATTGAGAAGGTCACAGATTTGTAGCGAAATATTTTTTAAATCATTAAAATAAACTACAACCAATGCGTATATTTCGATTGGGAAAATACCTTCCTAGTATACAGTAACAATCTCTTTCTCTCCCTCCCCCCTCTCTATCTCTCTATTTATCTATCTCTCTATCTATCTATCTATCTATCTATCTATCTATCTATCTATCTATCTACCTAACTATCTACCTTTACACTCAAACACAAACTCATGTGTATATATGTATGTATGTATGCATGTATATACGTACGTATGTAGTATGTATGTATAAATGTATATACATATATAGTCTCTTTTTAATAATATTTTATACCGTCTGTGAAGCCAAACATTTAAATGCTCCTCTACAAAAATCTGCAAAGTGTCATTGACATTTTGAATTCTGTTGGAACTCTATTGCATTTGAACGGTGGTTTCCTCCTAAGCTGAAAAACCTTCACACTGCCTCAGATTAAACTACGGGCCTCTATAGTTTCCATTGCACTTATAGCAATGATACGTTAATACGAAACTTCGAGGAACTAGATTTTCACGCAATGAAGATCTTTAAGAGTTTTTTCTTTTTTGTTTTTCGTTTCCTTTTTATTAATTTGCAGAAGAACGGAAAGCTAATGTTCAGCTCAGATGCTTTGCCGATCATTCCAGCCATTGCTGAATATAAAATATAATGATTTTATAACACTAGCAGAAGACAATATAGTTTTAGAAAAACGAGAGAGGGACAACGGCCGCTTCAATCGACCTTAATTTACGGTTGACACGTTATTTAAGCATGAGAGGAAAGATCAGAGAGAAAGGAGAGATCAGCAGTATTTGAACGCAGTTACTAACGATTGTCAGATATTGTTCGTGTTCACTGACTTACCGACTCCACCATATGTTGCTCTATTTCAAGTCTTTTCTAAGATTAGGCCATCCATAAATTCTGCGAGATGGGTGTACATAACCGATTCAATTGATCCCTTCACTCGTTTGATATTTCGTTTGCATTCACCCTTCCAATAATTAAGGCGGTGAATTAGGAGAAGCGTTAGCGCGTCAAACAAAATACTTCATGGCATTTGCACGGGCCCTTTGTGTTCTGAGTTTAAATTCTTC
>NC_142952.1:6712083-6717083 GCF_046866305.1 Octopus bimaculoides
GCACAATAAATGAGTATAATATAAAGTAAATCTGATATTTACTTTACTTTATATTATACTCATTTATTGTGCTTTTAATTATTAATTTTTCTATATGTGATAGTGGATTTCCATCGATGAGTTCTTGAAACTTGGTTATTTTCCCTAAAACTATATATTTTATATATATTTTATCTATAAAGCTCAATTTAATTTAAATTTTTTATAAATTGATTTTAATTGAGTTTTTACGTGTAATTCGGATTTTGTCCCTAATATTATTATTATTATATATATATATATATATATATATATATATATATATATATATATAAGGGTGTTTTCAGAATTAGGATATATATATAATTTAAAGACCAATTTAAATCCCTTTAAGGGTTGATTCGTTCGACTAAAGTTCTTTGAGGTGGTGACCCAGCATGGCCACAGACTAATGACCGAAACAAATAAACGACTGCATATATAAATGAAATACTGACTGAATAAACCGACAAAATGTAATATTCACTTATAAGCCAAAAATATTCAGACAGGTTAGTAATCCGAGCTAGTAATGAATAGAAACAGAAATACTATAAAAGGAATGCACCTGTGATTTTAGTAGTAGTCCTACTACTAAAATCACACGTATTTCACAGAAAATGTTCCATATGAATCAAATGCAAAGGAGCACAGACCAGAAGAGCACATTAGCAAAAATCTCCTAAAATGAAATAGAAAATGCGGCAAACCAAACCATTAACTGGTACTAACATCGTATTACGAAAGCAATAACATGAAGCATCTCCTCACTAGCAACATGCCACATGCATGAGAAAGCGAGAACAAGCTATAAATGACCAATGTAATTTGTAAATTTGGTTGTAAAAGTTTTAAGTTGTATACTTTACGGTTGTAGCTGTTACATTGGCCAGACAATTACAACACTTATTTGGATGTTAACCATGCATTTACGACAGGGAGAGGTCGTAACAGACAACACCACACGCCATAAAACAAAGCTGCATAAAATATTGGTGTTAAATTTTGGCACAAGGAGAGGAATTTGTGGGGAGGCGTTAGTCTATTTAACGCCTCCTATAAACACACCTCCAATACTCCACTGGTGCCTGTTTTTTTCCATTCCGAAAGGATGAAAAGCAAAGTCGACCTGGAATTATAACTCGGATCCTAAAGACGGCTGGAATGCCTCATGTGTTCCTGGCGTGTTAACGGTTCTACCAGCTCGCCGCGTTAGAGCTAGTTAAAGTATTAATTGACAATGCAGGGACAATTTAGAGAATTCCTCGCAGAGACACTCGACTGATTTATGTAAACAGCATACTCGTGTATAATTTGTAGTCATGTATAAGCCGCACCCCCTAATTTAGCATGAAGTCTTACCTTTGCTCCATGTGTAAGGTGCAACCCAGGATTACGGATAAAATCAAGTGTAAGATAGTACGACTTATACAACAGTAAACGTGGTGCTACACCTAACACCACTACCTGGTAGATCGATCTACTAGAAATAGCAGTCAAATTTACTTGAAACAACTCAATATATACATAGCGGTTTATGTCAGTGAAACAATGTGTGCTACTTTTAGAGTAATTTATAATAAATATTAGTCCATATTGATTACAGGATAATTTAATCCTATCTACCTATAAACCATTGTTGCTTTGAAGTGAAAACATCTTTCAGTACATTTAGATTATAACAACATTAGAAGCATCGTCTCAGAAAAGATACAGTTAAGATAATGGCAGATCAAGTGCAAACATTATTGGAAATTAGATTAATAAATAACTTCATTCTGTCTATGAATAAATTCCGAGAGGAAACTAGATGTCTGTTCGTAGTTGCTTCAAGTAGAACAAACACAAATCCATATTCATTTGCTAACAAACTCCGACCATAAATAACTGCGATATAAGTAAGGTAAGTGTGTGTTAGTTGATATATCAGGTATAGAAAGTTAAGTCTGTATTTGTTTACTTTAAAAGTTGGAGACGACTGTAAGTAGTTTCGTTATGTTTATACACATTAGTCTAAATAAATTTGCTAATAAACTAGATTTTCGTTATGGATAATATCAAGAAATTAAAGGTAGAGATGTTTGTTAGTAATTCCGTTAGTAATTATGTAAAATTCAGTTCATATTATCTTACTGAATAGTTTGGTTAGGAATAACTTCTGGGGCTAGTAGGAAAAAAAAAACGGCAATGATATTAATAATAACGTGTATATTAAACAAAATAAATGTGTTCCTCGTTAGACATAATCTGGTTTCAAATACTTTCCGTCTGGAATGCCATTTATTGCAGGACTAATTTATTTACGCCCACCTCGTGCTAAGCAACAACGGTCTCTCTCTCTCTCCCTCTCTCTCCCTCTCCCTCTCTCTCTCTCCCCCTCTCTCTCTCTCTCCTCCTCTCTGAATATATATCTTACACATATTGTATATATTATATATGTATAAATACAATATATGTGTGCGTGTCACACGTGTTTGTGTGAGTGTATGTGTGTGTTTGTGTGTACGCATGAGCTTCGGCTGAAAAATTCTTGATTTGAGTAAAAGAAAATAGAGAAGAATCGGTTAATTATATATTTTTTAAACATATTCCCTTCTTAGATTCACACACTTATTGCAGTGATCCTACAGTTTGTCTAGGCCCTGTGAAAGAACATATATATAAATAGAAATGAACCCGTGCTGGTGGCACGTCAAAAATTGACCTTTGAACATTGGGCCTCATGGAGGCAAAGTGGCCGGGCACCTTTCAAGTGTTGGGCTTCACGGAGGCAATGACCAAGCGAGACCTTTGGCAGGATGTCGTGCTCGAGAGATGAAGACCCATCAAACTAAGCAAAATCGCAGTCGTGGCAGATAGCAGTGTCACGCAAATGGCACCCGTGTCGGTGGCACGTAAAAGCACCCGTTAAATTTTCGGAGTGGCTGGCGTTAGGAAAGGCATCCAGCCGTAGAGAACCATGCCAAATCAGACTGGAGCCTGGTGCAGCGTTCCAGCATGCCAGTCCAGTCAAACCGTCTAACCTATCTCAACATGGACAACATACGTTAAATGATGATGATGATAATGGTGATGATGATGATGATATATATATACTCACACACATGTAAAGAAATAGATATAGATACAGATAGAGATAAAATGCTTCACGTAATTCAATAAGCTTTAGTAAGCTATATTTCACTTCGATGAGATTTGTATCAAAAATATCGAAAAACACCCAAAATAAAAGTAAAAAATTCCTATCTCCAATTGTTCTAAGAACGTCAAAGTTTCACAATGCTTTCCTTACCATTCTTTTTTTTCTGCCAAAAAAGTAAGTTACATTACATTTCTCCAAAACTCTGCAAACAAAGATGTCTCGGAACTTCGAAATGTAACCAGTACTTTCTGTTCTGACTAGTTGTATATTAAGTTAGAAAAAAATGTGATATATTTATATAAACATACACACACGCGCACACGTAGACACACAGACACACATACACACAAATAAATACACATACACACACATGCGCACACACACTATGCATGTATATATGAATATATATGTATATATGTATGTATATATGTATGTACATATATATATATATATATATATATATATATATATATATATATATATATATATATATATATATATATATATATATATATACGTATGTATATCTACATATGTATATATATATCTACATATGTATATATATATATATATATATATATATATATATATATATATATATATATATCGTTTACTGCACCATATAAGGAAGTTCTAGCATGTATGTGTATGTGTGCTTGTGCACGTGCGTGTATATATATTTTACATATATTTTAATTATTCGTATATATATATATTTCTGAATATATCTGTACATATGCGTATAAATACACTCACAAGTGTATATATGCACACGCACACATATGGCCACTTTGCACACGAATGCACACAAGTACAAAAATGTACGCACATAGAGAAAATATTGCTGATCGTCTTCTTGTCGCCATTAACTCCTGCTGATTCAATAATCCACAGATATGCAGCGGATATGTTTAAACAAATTCAGAATAGATATCTGTGGAGACGTCAACGGGCATGCGCATTTGCACACGCATACAAGCACACTAACATACACGCACACATACGTAGATATATGCTCACACATGGAGAATTATACTCATGTGCACCTATCTACCTATTTATATACCCATTCGCAGACCTCAAAACACACACCATAACACAACCGAACTTGCAAACTTCGACTTATGCACATATTGCATCTATCTATCTATCTATCTATCTATCTATCTATCAAATATAGATCTATTTTTCTACCTGTATATATATATATATATATATATATATATATATATATATATATATATATATATATATATTTATATATATATATATATATATATATATATATATATATATGTATGCATGTATATAATACACACACATATATATATATATATATATATATATATATATATACATATATACATATATATGTATGTATGTATGTATATATATTTGTATATATGTATGCATATATGTATATATATCTTCGCATATATACTTACATATAAGAATGTATATATTCATATCTACAAACCCACAGACACACACACACACATATATATATATATATATATATATATAAGTAACCCCCATAATTCTGCAGCACTTCGACAGGACGCAAAATAGTACAAGAATCTACCTGCAAAGCCAAACCCCACACCACCATTCAAAAAACTGAAAAATCTAAAAGCAAAACGCAAAATGCCAAAAAAAGAAAGATTTAAAAAATCAACAACAACAACAAAAGAAAATAGAAAAGAAATCCAAAAATGCTAAAAGCGAAAGCAAACACTGATGAGACTCGTTCCTATGAGAAAACAGACAACACAAAGAGAATAAAGAGATGTAGTGAGCTGCATAATACATTGGCGTCTTAGTCTTTTAGCTTCTGTAACGA
>NC_142952.1:6729583-6732083 GCF_046866305.1 Octopus bimaculoides
AATATGTATATATACTTACATACGCACACATATGTATGTGTGTGTGTGTATGCATGTATAGATAGATAGATAGATAGATAGATAGATAGATAGATAGATAGATAGATAGATAGATAGATACATTTCCTTTATTAGCCACACATGGCTGAACAAAGATGGGACAAATACAATGAAGAGCTTTTCTTTGTGGGAGGGGGAATGGAAAGAGAAAAAAAAGATAGATAGACAGATGTATAGATAGATAGATAGATAGATAGATAGATAGATAGATAGATAGATAGACGGATGGATGGATGGATGGATAGATAGATAGATTAAAGCAGAAATGAAAAGGCAAGCAGTTTGTCAATATGTGACAGGTACATTCAATTTAACTATATAATAAAAGGTTTAATTTGCCTCGACAGCTGTTTCTAGAATATCCTAACCATCAGAATATCGCGTCCAGCATGGGATCCAAAGACTAAGTATACCGTCATCAGAGAAGAAATCTACATACACACATGAACAGACAGAAGGAGAGAGAGAGGTGAAGAGAGTGAGAGAGAGGGGGGGAGGGTGAAGGGAGAGGGGGGAAGAGAGTGAAAAAGAAAGACAGAAAGAATGAGAGAAGGGGGAGAGAGAGACAAAGAGAGAGATTACAGTTGATCAACTGAAGCGACACAGACAGAGAAAGCGAAGAATCAGTCATTTAAAATGACAAATAGACTGAAACACGATCGTTCTTTCCTAGCTTCTTTACTTTTAACAATGAAGGAGATGGAACAACGTTTAGTAATGAATAGAGGGAAAGTCTTTCAGGTGTTTCCATTTTCCTTCTGGGAGTTCTGAAACGATCGACTGGGAAACGATCTCTCTTTTTTACCCACACCTCCGGTACTTATTCGCCTTCTGCCATAGTTCTTCATGTCTTTCAGTTGGGGGGAAACACCTTGTTTATGTTTTTTTTTTCAGGCACGTTTACCATTTCCTCTACAAACTACAGACAATTTTCCTCCGCCCCCACTTACGTTTTTTTTGTTTGTCATATACAAAATCTAATGCAAATTTCGAACGGGGTATAGCAGTGAAAAGAACCCAGGAAAATGGATAATACCTGCTACAAAATGGGTGGGGGAGAAAATTCAACTGTATACATTCACCTGGGGGCGACCAAAGAAATCCTGAGTCGGTTTCATAGACGGAAACTGAAAGAAGCCCCTCATATATGTACATATATATATATATATATATATATATATATATATATATATATATATATGTACATATATTTTGTGTGGTTGTCATGATAGTGATGATGGTGAGGAGGAGGAGTAGGAGGATGACAATGACGATGATGATGATGATGATGAGGATGTTGATGATGATGATGGTGAAGTAGACGACGATGACGATGTCGACGATGACGAACATCTTGTTGGGTGTATTTGTGATATTTGCAAGTTTCTGAATCTTTAAAACAGATTTAGGTTGGATTTAAATAAGGAAATTAACATTTTCGTTTCTATGACGATTGCAGCATTCGTCGTCGTCGTCATCGTCATCGTCGTCGTCGTCATCGTCGTCGTCGTCGTCGTTGTCGTCTTCGTCGTCGTTGTTTTTATTGTTGTTGCTTTTGTATTCGTTGCAGTCCTTGTCATCGCTGTTTATGGTGTTTTCGTCATTGTTGTTATTCGTTTTTGTCGTCGTCGTTTTTGTTGTTGTTATTGCTGTTGTTGTTGTTTGCTATTAATGTTGATTATATTTTTCCTTTAATTACGTAATTGTCTATTACTTCTCATTCAACTTCTGATGCTTTTGTTTCCAAATGCTGTTAGATATCTCGACTTTTCTTGGTTTTGTTGCTGTTGTTTTGCTGTGGTTGTTGTTGACGTTGTAGCTGCCGTAGTTACTGTTATTCTTTTGTTGTAATGTACTGATTTTATTATTGCTGTTGTTGTTACTTGTTTACTCAAGAACACAAAACACCGCCCGATCCAGGAACCGAAACGAGATCTTACATTCGGGAGTGCGACGCCCTTATGACACTAAGCGGGGTTCCGGTCCATGCAGCTTTAAATTTCCAGTTATTGTCAGAAATTATTCATTGCTGAGTAAACTACAGCAACGTAAAATGAAATACTTTGTTCGCCAACAGAACGTTCCGGCCGGCCAGGGAATCGAACCCATAATCGTGTAATCTTCGGTGTAGCGCATTTTAAACTTGTATGAGACGCCAGTTCATCACACGGTCATCTTCCTTGCCATTTACTAAAACGCTGTTATTCATAGCTGAGTGAACTGCAGCAACGTAAAACGAAATATTTAATTTATCACCCATGAAAGGATAAAAGGAAAAGTGGACCTCGGCGGAATTTGAACTCAGAATGTAAAGACAGACGAAACACCGCTATGCGTTTCACGCAGCGTGCTAACGTTTCTGCCAACTCGCCACCTTAAAAAATATTTTTATTCTTTTCTACTCTAGGCACAAAACTCGAAATCTTTGGGGAGGAGGCCA
>NC_142952.1:6742083-6744583 GCF_046866305.1 Octopus bimaculoides
TGTTGCTGCGGCTAATGATGATGTCTAATGCAATCAAAGCATCGTCATCTCTAAAAAAAAAAAAAAAAAAAAATTAACAAAAGACCACAGCGACAACGATGACAACGATGGCTGCGGTTACAATGACGAAGATGATGATAATGATGAAGATGATGATGATGGTGAAGATGATGACGACGATGATGATGATGACGACAACGACGATGAAGAGAAGGATTCCGACTAGAGGATTATTATTATTATTATTATTATTATTATTATTATTATTATTATTATTATTATTATTATTATTATTATTATATCACTAGCATGCCGGTCAAAATGCTTTGCGGTATTTCGCCCGTCCTTACATCCCGAGATCGACTTCACCTTCCATCGTTTCCGGGTCGATAAAATAAAGTACCAGCAGAACACTGCGTTCGATATAATCGACTAGGCCTCTCCCCCCCCAAAAAAAAAATTTCAGGCCTTGTGCCTATAGTAGTAAAAGATTATAATTACTAACGTGAGTTGGCAGAATCGTTAGAACGTCGGTCAAATTGCTTAGGCCATTTCGTCCGTCTCTACGTTCTGAGCTCAAATTCTGACGTAGTCAGGATCATTCCAATAAGTACCACTCAAGTACTGGAATCAATGTAACCGACTTGCCCCTCTCCTCAAAATCTGGTGACCTTGAGCCAGAATTTGAAATCAGTATTCTTTTTATTATAGCAGTAATTGAAATGGGGGGGGGGATGGCAGAATCCTTAACACGCCGGGCAAAACGCTTAACAGCATTTGTTCCCTCTCTACTATCTAAGTTCAAATTCCGCCGAGGTCGACAAGGCCTTATATTCTTTCGAGGTTGATAAAATAAGTACGAGTAGAATAATTCTGGGGTCGATATAATGGACTTGTTCCCTCCTCCTCTTCGTCCCTCCTCCTCGTCCCTCCTCGTCGTCCCTCCTCCTCGTCCCTCCTCCTCCTCCTCCTAACTTACTCTCCTTGTGCCAAAATTCAAAGTCATTATGTCAGTAATTACTAGGATGTCATTGGTAATGAAATGATGAACGGAATGACAATCATAATACTTGTGGTTATGTTGCTTTCAACAATTAAAATACGTTTAATTACATTTGTTACCGCAATCAACAATTCTTGAAATATCAGGGAATCATTTTAAAAGCAAACTCATTATCAAACCAACAAGGAATCTGGATTAGAATTGAACAGGGATTATCCATTTATTTCTTTTCTATTTTCCTTTTTTTCTTTCTTTTTCTCTTTTCAGTTGGATGTTATCTGAGAGAAATTTGGCTGCTATTTCTCCATAATGTTGAACGAATGAGCGTATTGGAATGCGATATGGAGTAACACCGAAAAGTTTAATTGTTATACAGATATAGTAGTAGTAGTAGTAGTAGTAGTAGTAGCAGCAGCAGCAGCAGCAGCAGTAGTAGTAGTAGTAGTAGTAGTAGTAGTAGTAGTAGTAGTAGTAGTAGTAGTAGTTGATGATGATGATGTTGGTGGTGTTAAATAGCCATTGGTAAACCGTGATGGAGAATACCTTTGATCAAAAGTTGTCCGTCCATAACCATTTCGTCATTCAGTCAGACATCTAAGCTTAGGAAATTACTATTTGTAAATCTCACAGCTAGAGATATTCAGCAACAGTACTTTGGAGTGAAGGTATCTTGCCAACATAACATGTCAGTCCTGATTTAGAACGAATGTTGCTGTAATTTAGCCCCGGGAAATATCGTTTCTAGCTTCGAAAATAAAAGGACACAGATCATGTCGTATAGCCAGCTGGAAACAATGTCTCCTGGGGCTAAATTGCAGCAAAATCCGTCCTAAACCAGGACTGCCATGTTATGTTGGCAAATAATCTTTACTCCAGACATCTAAGCCTTCGTTACCTAATACCGCTTCAAGCTTGTATAAGATGGTAACATGTTAGTTCATGAAGTATGAAAGAGAATTTGTAAATTCTTCTGTACAAAATATGTTTCGCGTCCATTTGACAGTAGTTCATTGTTAGTAGTAAGGTTAAAGGAAAGCTACCTTATATGTGGGTCAATGAGTGAAATGTTCTGTTTGAAGGAGCTCCGAGGGACCAGCTGAATTAGATTTGATATACATATTGTGTTTTGTTAGTAATAGGACTATGCTGTCTAATGAGAAAGGCTTCTTTGATCCGTAGAGTACTGACATTACAGTCATCAGATTTGAGAATAAAAATGACATCAGTGTGAATTTTTTTTATCTAATGCCCATTTTGATCGATCAGTCATATACGTGGAAATGTTGCTTGATTCGAATATACAAGTGTTCAACCGCGGGGCAAGTTTAGTATTAGGTTCATCTATTTGCTGCAGGAGTACACTCGGAAGTACCTCCGTTTTATAAAGGTGGGATTCGAACATCCGGCATAAAATGATTGCACAAAGATGGGGTTATTTAAGCATACTCGTACTGTGTTCCTTCTTCAACAATAAGCCGTCATAACGGCATACATACG
>NC_142952.1:6754583-6762083 GCF_046866305.1 Octopus bimaculoides
CACGTTTGTACATGGTTTTGAGTGCGAATGTCTCTATATGGCTATGTACACAAAGTATGTATGAATATATGTATGAATGTATGAACGTATGTATGTATGTATGTATGTATGTATGTATGTATACACACAAATATATAATTACGTATAGATACATTTATTTTGCATTAATATATACGTACATACATGTATATATTTATGTAATCGTATATGCATATATATATATATATATATATATATATATATATATATATTCAAACATAGAAATACGTGTTTGTGTCTCTCTGTGTTGGTATATGTGTGCGTGTGTGTATATATATATGTATGTGTGAATGTCTTTGTGTGTGTGTGTTTGTCCTTGACATGTGCTGGTGTGTTTATATCCTCGTAACATGGCGGTTCAGCAAACGCGAAACCAATAGAATAAGAACTAGGTTTAAAAAATAAGTCCTGGGATCAATTGTTCGGCTAAAATACTTCAAGGCAGCGCTCTCGGACGGCCGCAGTCAAATGACTGAATGACGTAAAAGGATAAAAAATGAAAGAACGAAAAGATAGTGTGTGATGGAAATACAATTCAATATAGAAAACTAGTGTTCGCCATCATGAAATACAGCATGTTTTAAGCACTGCAATTATCTATGAACTTATACTTGTCTACTTTATGTGTATTAAGTACACTAATGATATAATCTAATATATATGTAGTATAAGAATATGTCTATACTATACTACTTTCCTCCTTAACATCAAAATCAGCAGTGGCAGTAGCAGTAGTAGCAGCATCACCGTCCCCAGTACCTTCACCGCTTCCACCACCACCGCCATTATCGTCATCATCATCACCATGAAATATTCTCAATAACATCACCGTAGTCGTCACCATTAATAGTATCTTCTTCTTCTTCTTCTTCTTCTTCTTCTCTTAACGTCGTTCCTCAATATTTCACACATACTTTGGAATGTATTGTACACTGTGTTTGATACTCCAGAAATAATATTTCCGCTGCACGTGATGGAGGATTTCATAATTTCTATATCATGATATATATATATCGATATATATATATATATATATATATATATATATATATATATATATATATATATATATATATATATATATATATATATATATATATATATATATATATACATATATGTATAAATATAAATATAAATACATGTATATACATATATACACACATGCAGATAAGCAGGTTTATGGATAGTAAAATGGAGAATATTAAAGGCAAAAAATATCAATACATTAATAAAAAATATATATATTCTAAACACTTAATAAAGGTATATCTTTTTAGCTCTGTCCCCTACGCCTAAGATATAAATTTATAACATGTTTCATAAACAATTCTCCCTTGAGTTTTGCTAAGCTTATTAAATATTCGAAGTATTCACTTATTGAAAATGGCCTCCATTATGGTGTAAAATGGAATCTCTGTTTAACGGAAATGAATTTCGCATATCATCCTTTCTGCAATTTAGAATACATATAATGTTAACAGATCTATAGAAAATAGTGAATTAGGAAATGAGGAGGAATGATATCTTTAACCCTTTAGCTACCATATTTCGGTTGAAATACACTGTGTTTCTTTCAATTAATTTTGAAATGAATCGCCATAGTAAAAATAGTTTCATATATGTGGCTGCAGATCTACCCGTATAAGGTATTCGGGTGGGCATAGGGGAAGAGCTGTCCTACGTGTAAGAGTAGAAAGCCATTGCGCTTCACTTTCAAAAGATTCGTGAATTTATTGAAAGTGGAAATTTTTCTCCATTCGAAGAGAGAAAATGTTCGCTTGAGGCATTAATTTTGTATCTGCTGTATATTTGGTATCACCAGAAAATAACATACATACACACACACACACACACACACACACACACACACACACACACACACACACACACACACAAACACACACACACACACACATATATATATATATGTATATATATATGCGTGTGTATGTATGTATATATGCATATATGCGTATGTATATATATATATATATATATATATATATATATATATATGTACGTATGTATGTATGCACACACATATATATATGCATGTGTATATGTATATATTATGAGTTTAATTCTATATGCATGTATATATGTAAATATATATGTGTGTATGTATGTATGAATGTGTCTTTATATAAGGGGAAATACGAGTAGGTATGTACAAATGCAAATATGTATATACACATACATTTACATAATTCTGTCTATATGTGTGTTTGTGTGTGTGAATATTATATCCATACATATATTTAGAACTATATCTCTATCTATATACATACATACATGCATACATACATACATGCATACATATTATTATGCAATTAGTACTGTCAGAGAACTTGGTCGAAACAATACAAGAAGTATAATGGCCGAAAGTTGCAAAGTTCCGATACAATATAATTGGAAAATAAGTTTGGCTTAGATTCAAGACAGCAGCAACGATCATGCTGTTTCAAAGTTCGTCTATGCTGTAGGGTTTATATATAGGGTTGGAGGTCGGCGCGAACAGAACAGAATGACAATAACTTTAATGTAATATTATTGTGTGAAAGTAAAGGAGGAACAAAACAAAATTAATAAATAGAACGAGATGCAAAGATTTCCAAGTGGCGATGTTAATATTTGTGCCCTTACGTGCGTACGAGCATATGTAACTGTGTGCGCATTTATAGGTATACATATATATATATATATATATATATATATATATATATATATATATATATATATATATATACGCATTGTTCACCGGAAGTGAAGACAAAATTACTACTCCTACATGGACGGAATCATTATCAAGTATAATAATAAATGGAAACAGTTTGTCTCATATACACGCTTATACACACACACATATACATTCTCTTACAGTATATATATATATATATATATATATATATATATATATATATATATATATATATATATATATATATATATATATATACATATGTACACAGACTTACATATATTAATGTATATATATGTATGTATGTACAGATATTCGTATATGCGATTATGTTTGCTTATAGATGCATGTGTGTATGCGTGTGTGTAGATATGCGAACGTGTATGTATGTGAGGGTAAACAGTACTTGTCTGCTCCATTGGTTTCTCTTTCCCAATTGTGTTTTCGATGATCGATTTTAATGTCAAAGGAGCTTCGGACTTTCGCCAGGGTTTCTTCTGGCTTTTATCCCAATAATTTTCGATAAACACACAACCATACACACGCACACATACATACACACTGCGTATACACATACAAACATACATATATATACATACATATGTATATATGTATGTATGTATTATGTGTATATATGTATATATGTATGTATGCATATATATATATATATATATATATATATATATATATATATATATATATATATATATATGTACATATATATATATATATATACACGTATATATGTAGGTTTATGTCCCCAGATTTGTAATTGTGTGTAAGAGAGAGAGAGAGTGTGTCTGTGTGTGTGTGTGTGTATGTTCGTGTCTGTATGCTTTGCGTATACGTATGATGAAAGGGACATTAATAAATTTTCTTGGTAGGACTCAGAATACACTAGGCATTCGTTTTTTAAACATGTGTGTGTGTGTGTGTTTTTGTGTATGTGTGTGTGTGTGTGTGTGTGTGTGTGTGTGTATGTGTGTGCGTGTATGTGTATGTGTGTGACTGAAACGAAAATGATCTAAGTGAAATAATCCAGGAGTGGCTAGAGGCATGTTTTTGAACATCAAAGACGCATAAAAGGTTTATTATATAATATGAAAGATAAATGCATGATTTATTGAAATTATTCCCGCTTCTAGAAAGGGCAGACGGTGACCGATCGCGTACCACACATATATGTATGTATGTCTGTATGCATGTATCTATGTATGTACACACACACACACACACACACACACACACACACACACACACACACACACACACACACATACATGTGTATTCACACGTACATATCTAAATACCTGCGGTCACATATGGTCGTATTGTTTCAACGATAGCGGATGAGAGTAATAAATGTACGCTGTGTAAAATATATTATTTATTTTAAGTGAATTTTCTTTGTTTCTCTATTCAGTTTACGAAAGCACCGTGATCTTTATACGAGCACTTATACAAAGATCGCGATAGCGTGACACTCACGTCACAAGACAAAGCCGTTCAGCGTGTTTGCATGCTTCCATATACATTTATATATTTGTGTGTACGTTTGCACATAGATAAGTACACATAGAGTCTTATACATGCATTTATAAAACATATCATTCATTTATATACCAGATGATATTAAAATTATGTATACAGAGTTAATTATATTTTTCCTTGTTTCGCCCTAGTTCTGCGCTTTTCCTGAAGCACTCGGGTTAAAGGCGTTCCAGTCTCGACCGTACTTTCTATATTTTTATACAGCTTAAATGTCAATATGTTCTGTGTTATTCTGTTACTGTTAAATATATCTTTGTGTTTTTCTATGTATTGTTAAGTGCTCTTTCTAAAATCTCATTGAGTCAAGTAGATTTAAAATGTGCTTCTAGTTAATAAGGTGCAGGCTTGGCTGTGCGGTAAGAAGCTTACTTCCCAACCACATGATTCTGGGTTCAGTCCCACTGCATGGCACCTGGGGAAAAAAGTTTTCTACTAAAACCTATGGCCGACCAAAGGTATGTATGTATGTGTTTGTGCGTATGGGTTTGTCTGTCTGTCTGTCTCTCTCTCTCTCTCTCTCGCTCTCGCTCTCTCTCTCTCTCTCTCATTCTGCTTGTGTGTATAGTATGAATTCTTCCCCCGAAGAAGAAGTAGCTAGCTTCTAAAACGATACAAAACTCCATCTTGAAAATGTAGATAATGAAAACAATATCACATATTAAACCTCAGAAAAGTCTTGCATAATTTTACTGTTCTGCATACAGATTATATTTGTAATGTTCGAATGAGTTGGCTGATTTCTTTTCTGAAAATCCAAGCTGATCCAGACTGACAGAGATAGGCCTTTACTTACAAAACCAAGTGCTGCATTTATTATTGGTTTAAATGTAAATTTGTAGACCGGATATCGAAGCTGGAGGTGTACGTACGTACGTACGTACGTATGTATGTATGCATGTATGTATGTGTTTGCATATGTGTGCGCATATGGGGGAGGCGGCAATAAGATTGATTAGAAAAAAGTCATTTCTCAATAAATAGTTCTTTCACCTTTAATGATTAAACTGTAAAGATAAACGTATGTCAAATTAAAATATATTTAAATTAATTTCCGGTAATGGAGATGTCTGAGATGTAAATACATACTCCATTTACTGTTTGGGTTCTGAGTAACAACAACTATTACCATCACGATCAGCTACCCTACTACTATTACTGCTAATAATAATAATAATAATAATAACAATAATAGATATAATGATAATGATAATACGCTACATATATTCCAAAGAGGTTTTTCACGTCCAAATTTTCCGCCAACATAATCCACCTCTCCAAGCATTTCTTTCTCTAATCTGATTCCGAATTTTACCATTTGTATGATTCTAAGACTCAAGAATTAGTCACGTTCCATTTGTAAGCGCTATCATAGATTCAAAGTAATTTTAATACATTGTAAATATTGTTCTGTTTGAGATATTAATGAGAAGGCTACGTCCATGCTGGAGCAGATGCCTGTAAAGAATATCTTGTTAATTAGAGTCAAGACTACTACTGCTATTGTCAACCTCTCTGGAACAACACAAAAGGCAAATCGGCGGAGCATAAGTAGCAGGAAGGGAGACCACAATGGATGCACTTTGTCAAGGAAACGGAATTTCATATTCCGAAAATGGCACCGTGTTACCGACAGATCAAAACGAACGTTTTTGGTTCTGCTAATATGAACTGATCCTGTGTCAGTTGCGGCAATAAGAATTCCAGTCGATCCGAACAACCTCCACGTGAAATTAACGTGCAAGTGGTTGAGCACTACACGGGCACGCATTATCTTAACGTAGTTCTCAGGGAGATCCAGCGTGATACAGAATGAATTACAGTTACAGTAATACCTCGATTATCGCGGCTGTTACGTTCCAAAAAAAAAAAAAACCACGCGATAGGTGAAAATCCGCGAAGCACAACCAGTTCAGTACTGTATATTTTCCCTTTTATTATTTCTATAGTTTCTTATTTCTTTATTGCCCACAAGGGGCTAACCATAGAGGGGACAAACAAAGAAAGACAAGGAGATTAAGTCGATTACATCGACCCCAGTGCGTAACTGGTACTTAATTTATCGACCCCGAAAGGATGAAAGGCAAAGTCGACCTCGGCGGAAATGGAACTCAGAATGTAACGGCAGACGAAATACAAGCATTCCGCCCGGCGTGCTAACATATATATATATATATATATATATATAATTTTGTTTAAAAGAGTTCCAACACCGTCTGTTTTTTATGTTTTATTTATATTCCTGCAGAACTAATGTGGGGTATAGAATATGGAATATACAATATATAATATAATATACAATATACAATATAAAATAAAATAAAAATGGATGGCACCATGAAAGAAAGTATTGAATGTAGATGAAATATTGAGTGTTCAATATAAAGGATCAAATATATAAATATATAAATATAAATATAAATATATAAAGGCGACTCGAGTTTCAGGGCTATTTCCCTTCGTCATGGCCGGTATGACAGACTTTAACAGACTGTAATAAGTTGGCTGGTTTTCTGTCATATGAATTTTATATATCTATATACATACGTAAATACATACATACATATATATATATATATGCTTAGAAACATGCACACATATATACACATATACATATATTATTTATAATAGAAAAGGAATCGGCAAAAAATTGGCAGTATTAACCTGATATCTAAACGTGTCCTAGTATTGCCCCTCTCTTTGTCTCTCACAATCGTGTTGAGGGAAGGAATTGTGCGGCGCCGTGACAGAATACGATGATATTCTGTTCCAATTTGTGTTAGCGGTGATGGTGGACGTGTTGTTGGTAAGCGTACTATTGGGTCGGTGTGTTTGTCTGTCGAGACTTGTGGTGATTGGAGTATTAGCAATTGGCAATAGGTTCGAGAGAGCAAATAGTGCTCATGTATTTAATATATGAGTGTGTATCTGTGTGTTTGTATGTGTGTGTGTGTGTGTGTGTGTGTGTGTGTGTTTGCCTTTGCGTTCATCGATGCCTGGGTGCGCATCCATTAGTGTTTGTGTATGTGTATGCATACTTTCATGTAGCATGATATGTGTAAAGAAATGTCTTTGTATTTGTTCTATGCACATATATATACGCTAACATGCATAAATGTAAGTACATCCATATCTATCCATATGTATATATACACACACACACACACACACACACACACACATATATATATATATATATATATATATATATA
>NC_142952.1:6764583-6769583 GCF_046866305.1 Octopus bimaculoides
TTCGATGTTCTCTGGTTACACCGACGCGAGAACCTTGAAGCGTTACATCTATACGCTACGTTACGTAGTGGGCTACATCATATCGACCTGATATGGCACAGCACATCCAGCCCGCTACACTCTTCAAAGCGGCACTCAAGCATGGCTGCAATATTTTTTTTTAAATCTAAAACTATTTTAACGAACCGATGTATTGCATTGAAAGGTAAGCGAACGTCGAATGCTAACAGTGAATATTATTGTGCCATAACTCATATGCGATCTCAACTAAGCGATGTTGATCCCACGTAGCAGAGGAAAGATGGTAGAAACAGAAGCCCAAACTACAAAAATAGCGGGGAAAAAAGTCAATGAAAAAATAGATAAACGGACACAAAAATATAAAAAATGTAATTAAAGTCAGCAATTAATCAAAGACGGTTATTATTGAAGCGTTAAATACTAGATGGAGATGTGCATTCCAGCGTGCGTGTGTGATTGTGTGTGTATGTGTATGTGTGTGTGTGTGTGTGTGTGATTGTGTGTGTGTATGTGTGTTTGTGTGTGTATAATTTATATAGACGTTTGTGAGTGTGCGATCATATATACTTAAATGTGTATGTATATTTATATATATATATCGGTATATATATAAACATATACATATATAACTAGCTATGTATAGTATGCATGTATATATATATATATATATATATATATATATATATATATATATATATATATATATATATATATATATATATATATATATATATATATATATATATATATATATATATATATATATATATGTACATATATATATATATATATATATGTACATATAGTTACATATTGTATATATAGATATACATATTTATATAAATATATATACATACATACATATATGCATAGCTATGTGTATATATATATATATATATATATATATATATATATATATATATATATATATATATATATATATATGTATATATATGCATGGGGGTATACATATATACATATACAGATGCATACACACCGCCATGATAAGTAAATACAAAAGCGTTAATTTCACGATAATGATTGATCTCTACAGTGCCTGAACTTTATTCCGTTACCATTTCCACAGAACAATCAATACGAAAAAAGTACAGAACTTCGAACAACAGCTTACTTGCACTCACGCAGAGTTAGGTTTCCATTAATATCGATTATGACAATGACCCAATCAGTGATCTGTTTCTACTAATGTTTGAACGATATCCTATATACTAGATAAATAACATCCATATTTATTTTCTTTCACTTTTCCTGCATTTGAAGACAGTTGGCCTAGTGGTTAGTTTATTGTACTCACGATCAATAGATTGTGATTTCGAGTCTAGTACCGGGTTGTGTGTTGCGTTCTTAAACAAAACACTCCATTTTCTGTAAATGGTCCTCTCACCTGTAAATGAATAACGATGTGACTGACTGGCGTCCCGTTCGGAACACGTCTGTTATATGCTATGAAAACCAGGCAACCGACTTCATTAGCCATGGGGCCCGAGACAGAAAAGTCCAAGACCTTTCATTCATGAGAGCTTGATAACGGCAGTGACATCATCAGTAGCTTGTATATGTCTGTATGTGTGTATGCGTGCGTGCGTACATATAAATATCGTGTTCGATTCTCAACAAGGATTTCGTAAAATTTTTCACCAGGTCTGGCTGTGTAGTAAATAGCTTGCTTATCAACCACATGGTTCCCGGTTCAGTCTCACTGCGTGTCACTTTCGGCAAATGTCTTCTACTATAGCCTCACGCCGACCAAAGCCTTATGAGTGGATTTGGTGGACGGAAACTGAAAAAAGCCCGTCGTGTTCATATGTATGTGTGTGTGTGTGTATCTGTGTTTTTCCCCCACCTCCCGACATCGCTTAACAACCGATGCTGGTGTGTTTACGTCCCTGTAACCTAGCGGTTCGGCAAAAAAAAGACCGATAGAATAAGTACTAGGCTTACAAAGAATAAGTCCTGGGGTCGATTTGCTGGACTAAAGGCGGTGCTCCTGCATGGCCGCAGTCAAATGCCTGAAACAAGTAAAAGAGTAAAGAGTAAAGAGTATAGAAAAGAGAAACAAAACAATCGTTATTCTTATGTGTTGATTTAAAACTTCTGTTTTAGCCGAGAAACTACTTTGAAGAAACTCTCCTTCTCTTTACGTTCTGGTCTCAAGTCCTACCGCGATCAACTTTACTTTTCATCCTTTCGGAATCGATAAACTGAAAAAAGAAAAAAAAAGAAGAAAAAAAAGAAAAAGCAATCAATTACAAGTGGTCGATGGCATCGATCTATCTCCTTCTCTCAAACTGTTGGCCTTGTGTCAAACATCATAAACCATTATTATTGTTATCAGAAGAGTGAGCTGAGAGGATCGTTAGAGCGTCGCAAAAACCTGCCTTTCGGCATTCATTCCGTTGCTTCCTTCATTCTGACATCAAATACCGCCGAAATTAGCTTCGTGATTCATCCCATGTTGGAATCGATAAAATAAACTTCTAGTCCATTGTTACGGTCGATGGTATTGAATTATCAACACGCACCCCACACCCGGCCAACACAACTGGCCTTGTCTTGAAGTTCTTCGTCTTCTTCTTCCTCTTCTTCTTCTTCTTGTTCTTCTTGTTCTTCTTCTTCTTCTTCTTCTTCTTCTTCTTCTTCTTCTTCTTCTTCTTCTTCTTCTTCTTCTTCTTCTTCTTCTTCTTATTATTATTATTATTATTATTATTATTATTATTATTATTATTATTATTATTATTAACATTTTTTTTATAAAACACGTAGTTTGATTCGGCCCCATACATTTTAAAGTCTTCATAAACAATCTTGTGCCTCGAGGGTAACATTCTGGGTGCAATTCCATAGTTCTTCATAACCGAAGGGGGTCTTGACCCCCTTACACTTACCATAATGTTAATATAGATACGTGTAGATATACATATATATATATGCTTCGGTATATCTTCAGATGTATACATCTGTGTGAGAGTGTTTTTGTGTTTGTCTCCTGCCAATGTTTGACAGATGGCGTTGGTTTGTTTACGTTCCTGCATCATGGCGGTTCTGCATATGTGCTCTATAGAATAAGTACGAGGCTTTAGAGATAAGTACAGAGGTTGATTTTTGTTTTCGATTAACGCCCTACCCCGTGTCGTTGCTCTAGCATGGCCGAATTCCAATGAATGAAAGAGTAAAAAGGAAAATATTCCTTAATGAAGTAATGCGTTATAACGATAGTTTAACGCTGCATGAGAATAAAGGAAGACATTTTTTTCCTCCTTCCATCGTTTAAGAAGACGAAATCAAGCGAGGAGATATAATTGACTTGCATTAATCTATATGCTGTAATGACTTAGACAATAAGTTAATATTAAGTTAATATTATTATATATTCCCTTACCTCATTATTACTTTAGAAATATCAATGAGGCTGATTAGGTGCTGATTTAGATAGGAGAATGGTGAGTAGTATGCAAAACCATTAATAACTTTCTTTCACGATATATATATATATATATATATATATATATATATGTATGTATGTTTATTTATATACGTATGTATATAAATATAAATATATGCATACACATAAATATATGTATACATATGTTTGTATATTTATGCATATGTTTATGTATATGTTTGTATATTTACATATATAAGTATGTATATTTGTACTGATATATATATATATATATATACATAATTAAATATCACACTAATATATATAATTGTAAATATATTCATATATTTATGTATATACTTATGTATATATATATGTATATACAACTATATATATATGTGTGTGTGTGTGTGTGTGTGTGTGTGTATGTATATATATGCATATATAAATGTATATAAATATACAAATATACATATGTGTGTATATGTGTATGTATTTATTTATATATATATGTATATATGTATAAGTGGCATGTGTAATAAAGAAATATATTATGAGATTAAATTATGCTGTATTATCATTTAGAAAACGAATTCTAAGTTTCATTAACACTTATTGTAATTACAGGATAGAAATTGTAAATTAAGACGTGATTAAGTATTTTAATATATTAGATTTTGCTTAATTTCTAAAACTTCTAATAGAGTAGGCGAGAAGAAAAAAAGGGCAAAAGTGTAATAATTAGAATTCACTAATTAATTAAGTATCATATTGTGGGCTTATGTTATATATATATATATATATATATATATATATATATATATATATATATATATGTATGTATACATATACGCATGTATGTATCGATATATGTATGCATATATGAATGCATATATATATATATGAATGTGTATATATATATAGAAATATATATACATATGCATATATATGTATCTATCTATCTATATATATGTATGTATGAATGTATATATCCATATATATATGTATGCATAGATATATATATATATATATATATATATATATATATATATATATATATATATATATATATATATATATATATATATATATATAAGCAATGTTAATTCTCTAAATGAAGTATTAACAGTAACTGTACGATAAAGTGTAGTATATTGCCACTTAAGTGTGGCTGACCCCTAGGGGTGGATGTTACTGTTGCTTTTAGCCCCAGGAGGACATCTCCTCCAGCTGGCTTATCGACACACGACTGTGTCCTGTTTGCCAAGGGAGTTATCCCTCTCACCACGGCCAGCAGCACGAACGTATCCGGATTTCAGGGTTATTTCCCTTCGTCGGCGTTCGACAGCCGATGACCTTGGTGAGAGAGAAAAACCTGGCAAATCTTATATCTTCTTTTCCAGTGGCATTCTTCACTGATATTGAAAAGGTGAAAACAAGCAATGTTAATTCTCTAAATGAAGTATTAACAGTAACTGCACGATAAAGTGTAGTATATTGCCACTTAAGTGTGGCTGACCCCTAGGGGTGGATGTTACTGTTGCTTTTATATATATATATATATATATATATATAT
>NC_142952.1:6784583-6789583 GCF_046866305.1 Octopus bimaculoides
ACATGTGTGTAGTTATAATTGTATATACATAAATCATAACGATTTTTTAAAAAGTTTTCAAATAGTACACGGTTTGTTTATATTTACGAAGTTTTTTCTTTCGATTTCAAAACTCAATATATCGATTTATAATTGATTTTAAAATAAGATATTTATAATATAATCAAATACAATCAGCTGTACAAGCATTTACACAGACTCTCAGAAATATTTTGCGTAGTTGTCTTCTTAGTTATCTTCTTTTGCGATCTGTTTATTTCGCGTCTCCTCACCGAACCAGATTTATTTTCAATATTTCCATTTAAAAACAAAACAAAAAAAAGGAAAAAACAAAAGAAGGAAAATCTTCGTTAACTGGATGTAGCAAATTTAGAAAGTATATTTTTTATCTTTTATCATTTGCTTGTTCTAGTCATTGGACTGCAGCCATACTGGGGCACTGTCATGGAGTGCTTGGTCGAATAAATCGACTCCAATACTTGTTCTTAGAAAGAGAATTGTTTGGTGTATAAACACAATGTGGAGGCACAATGGCCCAGTGGTTAGGGCAGCGGACTCGCGGTCAGATGATCGCGGTTTCGATTCCCAGACCGGGCATTGTGTGGGTTTATTGAGCGAAAACACCTAAAGCTCCACGAGGCTGTGATTGTCCTCAAGGCCTAGAGAGCTGCGATTAGCTGAGCAGTTACAGCACAAAGCAAATTAAAACTACTGGTAAAACAGTACCAGTATGGATGTTGCATGGTGGCAAGATACCAAGAGAGGCAACTACAACAATGCTTCCGCTGTCCTCTCTATGGCACTACTTTTGAATTGGTATTTTACTCTTCATATATTTTCTCGTCGTCCATGAATATTGTTTATTTATTTCATTATCTTTCATATTTTTCTCTATTTATATATTAAATGAGAGATGTAGCTTCTTGATTAACCCAAATATTTAGAAGTCTGGTCATCAATTTAAAGTCGAAATATTTGTATTCTCTAAAGAGCCCGCTTTGTTAATATACAAATGAAATTTTACTGTCGTTTGCTTAAAAAAAATTGTTTCACTTCATGGTGGTTGTAAAATAATTGCACACGCAGTCACGCTAACAAAAAACGCCGCCACATTCACCCACCCACAAAACATCCAGTTATGTACGTACATGTGCGTTTGTGTTTATGCATACGTATATGTATGTATGTATTATGTTTATCTTTCTCTCTCTCTGTCTTTCACAGACTCAAACACACTCTCTCTGTCTCTCTCTCTCTCTCTCTCTCGATATATGAATATATATATATATATGTGTGTGTGTGTGTGTGTCTATATACATATATTCCTCGCTACCTGTCAGGGCAGCGCCTTTTCCATTTTATCTGCTAGAACCATGAGAAATATTTCTACATTATGAGAGGCAAGATTCTTCGATTTCTCTTCCCTATTATTGTATGTCTCCTTCCGATCTCACATTAGGATTTTCCTTTTTTTTCATTTGAATTTCTTTCATTTTTTCGCCTTGTTTATTTTAATATTTCACTAACATCTAGACTAGTCTTACATAACTTATATAGATTATACAAACTTATAAAGGAAACACAAATAGTGAGCTATGTTCCACAGGGCACTGTCTTGGGACCATTGCTTTTTATAGTGGCCCTCTCAGATATGCCCTCAGCTTCCCGGATAGCCACTCTTGCAAGCGACGCAGACGATACGAAAGTCTCGCAGAAAATACAGAATCCCAGCAAAGTTGTATACCTGCAGCAGGAGTTTACAGATGGGCTGAGGACAATAATATGCAGTTTAATGCTGAAAAATTCCAAGCCCTGCGCTATTGTTATGAAGACGACGCTTCAATTTCCAGATTCGAATTTCTTACGTAGAATGCTGCACCTTCACCAATAGACATCATTTTCTGTTGCTCCTGTGAAAATTACTACCAGCCGCCTGTTAGCTAAGGCTCCTTGGACACCAACGATCACGACCTGTTGTATATTTTGCAGAATGAAGGAGGGAGGCGATGTTTTCACTGCGAAGTAAACCTCACTTGCGAGTGATGACTGTAATTTTATTTTGCGAAACAAACTTGAACGTAATCTTCTTCATATGTATCTAGGCGTGTATGTATATATATGTATAACTATCTATCTATCTATCTATCTATCTATCTATCTATCTATCTATCTATCTATCTATCTATCTATCTATCTCTCTCTCTCTCTCTCTCTCTCTATATATATATATATATATATATATATATATATATATATATATATAATCATATATATATATATATACACATATATATACATTTATGTACATATAAGTATATATGTATATATATAAATACATACATACATACATGTATGTATATATTTACATATATATATATATATATGTATATGTATATATATATATATATATATATATATATATATATATATATATATATATATATATATATATATATATATATATATATAACTGCGTCTATGTGTGTATAAACACGTACATGTATGCGTGTGTATACATTCGGTTATATACAGATGTAAACACACTTCTACACTCTCTCTTTCTCTCTCTCTCTCTCTCTCTCTCCGATAGACACGCACACAGAATACACATTTACTTAAAACAACACTAATACAAGCAAATAACTACAAACACCTTCACGAACAAACAGCTACAAATATACGTTAAGCGACAAACGTACTCCGCCATAAAAAAAAAACAAACAACAAGAACAATAAGACGATGATCAGCAATGATTTGTGAAGTCATGATTCGAGTAACGAAGTAAGTACATAACTAAAATTCTGAAACTATCAAATAAACAAACACACGACATAATAATGTAGAAAGTTGATAACGAAGAAAAGATAACATAACGAAAATAATTGTAAAAACTATAAAATAAACAATTGTAGGTGTTCGCATAGTCACATGTTTAACGAACTAGATTTGCGAACACATAATTCCAAGTTCGATCTACTTGTTGGCCACTTAAACGAGTGTTATTCTCAATATAAAATTGGGACTTTATCCTTCAGCATTCGTTTGTGCAGACGATTAAATGATGAAAATAACAAGACAATATATACGTTACACCGGAATGTATCAACGGTGTGACAGAGGTGAAATCTCGCCGAAACACTGCTTCTGGTAGAGCACTGATATTGCTTGGAACTTTATATCCAAAATCGATAGGGAGACATTTTCTCCTTCTTAACAAAGTTCGTGAGTGACAAGATTTGCGTGAGCCCAAATATAAATCTAACCCAGAAACCTCGCTATTTTTTTCTTGAAGGTTCTCATAATCCCTATTTAACAAAGATCACAGAATATCTGTGAAAATGCTTATTTAGAGGTAAACGGAACATTCTGATGCCATTAGAAGGAATATCTAAATCCTAGAGAATATTACTGCGTAACATATTTGGTTTACTTTCTGCGTTGTATGTGCGCTTAGCAGTGAAGGCAAGAATGCAAAATTAAAAAAATCTCCACGACAATCTGCAGCGAAAATACTTTACCAGTATTTGAACTAGTCTAAAGTTTGCAATGCTATTTCCTAGATTTGTGTGATATTGGTGTAACAAACTTTTCCTGCGACAGTGTAATAATAAGCAGCACGTTTAAGCATTTCCACGTCAGAAGATAATCTAGACACGCGCTCACAAATGTTATTAAGCGGTTTAGAATCATTTCATGATGATTGGAATTTATATGAATACAGGGAAATTTCTCGTTAGGTTTACTATAAGGACAGTCTTTACCAGCATCTAAATATAACGTTATATCTAGCAAATTAACTATACATAGATTCCTAACAACTATGATCTTTAAATCTATCTCTTTGAATATGTTATGAACACCTTCCTAACATCATCCATTGAAGGGCCATTCAAACATGAATAGTGCATTGCCAGGGCGAAGACCGACCTCTGCGTTCTGTGGCATAACTGGATAATTGTAAAGGCTTATATTAAATTTTATTGAGTTGGCAGATCTCGCCTTAAGATATTCATAGCCATAGATTTTATAGTAATCCAACTAAATTGAGTGTTATATAAGCAATTACGCGATGGCTAATACTCCATTCTGTTTTATATCATATTTTCTGGTTTAAAATTAGTGTATTTGGGTTATATTAAATATTTAATTGACTTTGATATTAACATTAAATTTATATTATATATGGCCGCATAGGTCTTCATAAATGGAATCAAGGTTGTATGAATCTAAGACACAGAGGAAGTTTGGGTAAATTAGCTCTTTAGATTTTTGGTTGAGAGGAAGTAATTGGTGATGAGCAAATTTATTGGACATATTTATAGGTTTCGCTTCCGAAAAAGAATGCATTTATGGTAGAATATTGTAAAATAATGCGATTTACTGGGGTACACAATTATGTAATGTGATAGTATATAAAATGATATATTACGTAATATATAATATAAAATATAATATAACATATGAGATATAATAAATATATTAATACAATATAATAAGGCGGCGAAGTTAGCTAGCTGGCAGAATTATTAGCCTAGAGACATAGTCTTTTATGTTCTGCGTTCAAATTCCGTTAAAGTTCCACTTTGCCTTTCATCCTTCGGAAGTCGATAAAAAGGAGTACCAGTTGAGCACTGGGGTCGATTTAATTTACTTACCGCTCGACCGAAGTTTCTGACTTTGTGTGAACACGTAAAACTAATATATTACAATATAAAAAGATTTTTGCCGGTGTGACATGAAAATTGACAAAATCAGGGACTTCCATGGCCTCAGGTTATATTATGGAGATTTCCTTCTCTTAAGAAGATTACCAACCAAGGTTAAAGAGCATCTTCCTGCCCATTAGGTAAGCTATCCCATTCCAGACACCAAACCGACAATCGAGCGCTTTATAGAGTGATTAAATATCATTCCAGTGTGCAACACTGAGTAATTCATTTCTACATTTAAAAACAGAGATGTAAAACATGTGATTTAAAAATATAAATACGATTCAAAT
>NC_142952.1:6792083-6794583 GCF_046866305.1 Octopus bimaculoides
AAAGAAATAATTTTCTGTGAATTTATCAGACGTTGACATTTACCTGGACAGCTTGTTGTTTCACTCTATTTTATCTTTCTTTTCTAAATACCTATTTGTTTATTATGAACCATTTAGGGGGAGAGGCAGACCAACGATAGGATCCATATTTTATTTCACATCTCTGTCTGTCTGTCTGTCTGTCTGTCTCTCTCTCTTTCTAATATCATTTCATATTTAATATCAATTTTTTTGCAGTTCATTTTAGTTCATATACTTTGCGCGCAGAAAACACACACACAGATATGCCAGATCACTATTATCTCCCTTGTTTTCCATGTCTTGAAGCAATATCTTCCTATTTCAGTCATTTTAGCATACCTTGATTGTCTAATCGAAACATATTTTTCCTCTCCTTTCTGAACTTTCGGTACAAGGCTCAAAACATTGAAGACTTATTTTTATGAGCGCTAAACTAATACACTTTGTTTGTTGTACTTTCAACGATACTGTAGTTGTTTTTTTTTGTATATATGTGTGTGTGTTCTATTTTTTAGTTATTATAAATTTTCCAGAGGAGAGAGTCAGTTACCAACAATGAAATGAGGCTCCATCTTTGGGATGTAGTTAACACAGACAAAATCACATACATACATACATACATACGTAAGTACTAATGTATGTATGTATGTATGTTCGTACGTATGAATGAATGTAACTATGTATTATGTATGCATAAGTGGAGAAAAATTTGTTAGTTTTCAAACTCTATGTCATAAATGTAATGGAATTAATTTTAAGATATATTTTGACACCTAACAAATTATCTCCAGCTATAAATATTTTAATTTTAATCCGATATAAATCATTTGTTTTAATCTCGTATTTAATTAAGCATCTACGCCCTTTCCATTCGTGGTAAAACTGGATACGTCAAACTCTCAGCTGTATAATTCCATTAGCAACGTTGGAAATATATCCTTCCCACTTTAACCAAAGCACATAGAAAGACTTATGTATGTCTGTCTGTATACACACACACACACACACAAACACACACACACACACACACACACACACATATATATATATATATATATATATATATATATATATATATATATATATATATATATATATATGCATGTATGCATATATATACATTAATGCGAATGGTCTTGTTAAGCGGTGTCAAATTCTGTAAACAGTAATACTGGTGTAATCGGTAACACACTTAGTCGCAGTAACAATGGGATGTGGGTTCGAATCCCACGCATACGGGAAAGTCTATTTTTCTTCTGTCGTGGGCATATATGCCCCATTATTAGACTATTTTTCTTAGTCGTTTCCACGGTGATCGCTATAAGCTTTCGGCTTATAAAAAATAAATTATTATTATTTACAGAATTGTATGACTCGACACCGCTTAACAAAGCCATTCGCACCGAAAGCACATAGATTTTGTGTACAAAATCAACTGCCAATTAATATATGCTTGTATGCATGCATGTATGTATGTATGTGTGTGTGTGTGTGTGTGTGTGTGTGTGTGTGTGTGTGAAGAATATGGCGACTGAATTAGCAGTGAATTTCAGTAGGTTTCAAGTTTCCCACGTAAACCATTTTCAGATGAAAAGTCATTGACGTTAGTTTCATTCTTCAGTGTCAAAACATGAAGGAGGAGGAAGAGGAAGAGGAAAATGAGAAAAAGAAGGAGGAGAAGAAACAGAAGAAGAAAAAAAAAACGAAAAAGAAGAAAAAGAAAAGAAGAAGAAGAACAAGAACAAGTTGTAAAAGAAGAAAATAGGAATAATGAAGAAATGTTAAACTTTTCATAAGTGTTTTATGTAAAAGAAAAAAAGAAAGAAAGAAAGAAAGTAAGAAAGAAAGAAAGAATGAATGAATGAAAGAAGGTGATCTCGGTGTAGAAATCGAGAACTGTGTTGGAAGATTATCTGAAAATTGAAGTTAAGAAAGAATATGTAACTGGTCTGTGAGACATTTAGAGATCGATAAACAGATAGCTGTCTTATGTAATGGCTTTTGACGGTGAAATAAAGCTAAGAGCGCCGGTTTTTAATTCAGCTCAATTATTGGTGTACGGGGTATCACGTACGAATAATAATAATAATAATAATAATAATAATAATAATAATAATGATAATGATGATGATGATGATGATGATGATGATGATGATGATGATGATGATGATGATGATGATGATGATGATCTGTTAACAGGAATGCACTACAACACACATACCCAAGGCATAGGGAGCTGCGCTCGATAGTTCAGTCAAAGCACCTGATAAAAATAAGACTACTGAATAATAATAATAATAATAATAATAATAATAATAATAATAATAATAATAATAATAATAATAATAATGATGATGATGATGATGATGATGATGATGATGATAATAATAAAACTTTATTTCAACTATTACAAAATAAATAGGAACACGTACCACTTCACTAGTAAAAATGAACAACACATGATGCAATAGAAAGTTGC
>NC_142952.1:6804583-6834583 GCF_046866305.1 Octopus bimaculoides
TTCTGACAGTTCACCGCCTTCTGCCAGGTAAGAATAACAACATAAACAACATTCATAGTAGTAATGATGATGATGATGATGATGATGATGATGATGATCCTTTATACTATAGGCATGAGGCCTGGAATTTGGAGGGAGGGGTAAGTCGATTGCCTCGACCCCCAGTGCTCAACTGGTACTTATTTTCTTGACCCCAAAAGGATGAAAGGCAAAGTCGACCTCGGAGGAGTTTGAATTCAGAACGTGAAGAAAGAGAAGAAGAAGAAGAAGAAGAAGAAGAAGAAGAAGAAGAAGAAGTTGAACATGATGATCATGATGATGAAAACGAGGACAATATGTAAATATGTGTGTGCTTTATGCATAAAAATATATGATTAAATAACATACATATAAGCAATATATAAATACACGCACATACATATATGTATATATATATTTGTTTATACACACAATAGCAAACACATGTATATATATAAATATATATATATATATATATATATATATATATATATATATATATATATATATATATATATATATATATATATATATATATATATATATATATATATATATATAATCATATGTACGTATACACAGGTTTTTTCACATATATGTATATATATATATATATCAATATCAATGGAACGAAGGATAAAAGATTAAGGATGAAAAGCGTAATAGATGAATGAATGAGAGGGGGAAAATATTTATTTATATCGTATATGCTGCCATTGCATGCGATAAATCGAGTCAGATGTTTGACCTTTCGACCTAATCGGATTTATTCACATGCAAAAAGGCTATATCATACTAACTCCATTGACAAAACATATATGTGTGTGTGCATGCGCGCGTGTGTGTATGTGCGTGTGCGTACATATATATATAATTACACATACATACATATATATATATATATATGTGTGTATTAATGTATATATAAGTATATTATATGTTATATACGTTATGTGTGTATGTGTCTGTGTTTATATGTATGTATGTATGTATGCATGTGAAATGAGCGATGCTAAATCCTAACTTATGAACCATTATTAAGGGCGATATCGAAAATCATGAGAATGGTGTGATTGTCAGTGTGAAATGATAAATGAGAAGAAAGTGGACTCCCTTCAAAAGATTCAAAGAACGAATGATTGAACTGTGAATGTGTGATGGTTTGTGGATTCACCTGAGGGTCATTGTACAAAATATATAAATATGCATGCTTGATGTGCGGGTTTTGCATATATGGAAATGTACAAATGTATGTCTGTTTTATTTGTTATCTTTTATCTTTCGCTTGTTTCAGTCATTGGATTACGCCCTTACTGAGGCACCGCCTTAGAGTGTTTATCCGAATAAAGCGACTCAGCAGTTATTTATTAAATCTAGACTTATTCTATTATTGCCTGTGTTACAAGGACGTAAAGGAACCAATACCGGTCGTTAGGTTATAAGGGAAACAACCAGAAATATACATATATACGAATATACATTTATAATTTAATGTAGACAATATAACGATAAGAGTTTCTAATAGTTTCTTGCTATGAGGACACGTGTCTAGACGAGTTTTTATAACATGATTGTGTCTCTATATATTATTTCTGGAATAAATATACGGAGGAACGAAGATCTGTTGAGATAAGGGCCTTCTGAAGACATCAGTGTGCTTCGGACATGTGCTACCATTAGCCCGACTTAACGACTACTCTATGAGGGTTTCTGTGTCTTTAATCTCTTATCTTTGATTTGTTTCTGTCGTTAGACTAAGGCCATGCTGGGGCAACGCCTTGGAGAAATTTAGATGAACGAATCGACCCCAATACATTTTTTTTTCAAAACTTTGTATTTATTCTGTTGGAATCTCTTGGCAAACTGCTAATTTACGGGGACGAGATCACTAAGTACCCGGTTGTCAAACAGTGGTAACGGACAAACACAGAAACAAAGACTAACACACATAAATACACACACACACATATATATATATATATACATATATACGACGGGTTCCTTTCAAGTTACATCTACCAAATCCACTAACAAGGCTTTGGTGGGGCCGACGCCACACTACACGACACTTCTCCAAGGTAGCATGTGGTGGAACTGAACCCGAAACCATGTGTTTGAGAAGCAAACTTAAGTATATTCTGTTTTCGCTTTCGTTATCGTCTTCGCTCCTTTGTTTCTCTCATTATATATTTTCTTGTTCCCATGATAACTCGTTTAAAATTATCGTTCGGTGTACAGACATCATATTTTCTTGTTATTTGGTCCATGTCTCACTTTTCTGCTACTCTAACATATCCGATCGTATATACCCCCAGCAGCTTATGTTCCTGACACCGGCAAATTGGTTAATATTATTGGAAAGTGACAAAATTATGATGATATTTGGTGAATAACTGCTGAGGTCTTGAGCATGTCTCCATTGTATGTGTAACTTTCCTATTTGTCCGTATGTTCTTTTACCGTCCGCATGTGCCACATTCTTATCATCAGCCAATTATCTTAGACAGCACAGCTTAATTGTTATGAAGTTTGTAATTGTATTTTTCTCAAGAGAAATTAGTTTATATGCCTACACACAGCGAATATCTCTGTTTTCAATATACTGACGTGCTGAAAGAACTTTACGTTAAAAAATCAATAATTAAGAGGGACATAGTACATCCTATGTGGCAATTTCACTCGTATTCAATACATCTATCTATGTACCGAATAACTGATTTATCATCTCAAGTCGAATTAACAAATATTACATTTTGTGTACATTTATTACCGCTTCTGTATCCGAATAAATATATGCATCTGTATATATATATCTATCTATATATATATATATATATATATATATATATATATATATATATATATATATATATATATATATATATATATATATATATATATATATATATATATATATATATATATATATATACATATACATATACTTGAGTGTTGATATAGATTTCGTTGTAACTCGGGACCGTCATTATGCCAATATTAAACACACACGATTCTGTTGAACTTCTTATATTATAATTAGTTAATTAGTAACGATGTAACCAAGTATCCAAGTGACTAATCGATTGCTTAATTAATTGTTCGATTCATCGATCAATCGATTAGGTTTGTCAAAATCCTTTCTTCGTCATTCGAGATCTAATGAATGACATGCTCTCTCTACGTTACGAAGGCGATGAAAAGATAGTGACAAAACTAGTCGACAGATTGATTAACTCAAAGATCAATAAAGGAACAGATTGTCTAATTGGTAAATCGGTTAACAAGATTACTAATAATAATATTAAATTAAGTGAGGTAGAAATAGTGTGTGTTTGTTATTGGCATAATGACCCTCCCAAGATATAATAAAAACACTAATTAATTATTTTTGCCTTCTGAAAAGTATCTTTTACCGAATACAGGTGTTATAAGTGAATGACTTTAAGTTTTAGGATTAGTTAGTATAGTAATGAGAAAGGTTTGTAAAGCGTTCTGTGTACGATATATTCGTTCAGTCTCTGGCCACGTACTGCTGTATCCAATCATGAAAGTTGAGGCAGCACATGTATAACTCCTGTATTTATTTAATAGTACATATATACTCTATATGATTTAATGTTACACATGGTAACAGAATCCTCAACGAATTACACTTTAATTTAAAGAATTAGTAGTTGAATTGATCAACGAAATGATTTATCGCCGCCGAATCCGACGGGAATCCAACACTTGTTTACTACACAATATTAGACGAAACATTAATGAAGTAAACCAAAAACACCTATTTAATTAAATAACTTTAATCATGCTAGCAATTATTAATAAATCTCTGTTCATAATTTGACTTATGAAACCGTATTAAATTATATTATGATAGTTTAAAAATATCATTAGAAAATATTTAATTACAATATATAATATTCTGTTATATTTTATTGTAAATCTATTATTATATTTATTCTGACAGTTACGACATAACATTTAACAACTAACTCTAACAGCGATCAGGACAGTTCTTTCAACCTCTAGAAATAACAGCAATATTGTCCTCAAATAATAATTTACAGTCTCATGTGTATATATATAAGTATGTAAGAGCCAACGAGCGACACCTCTGTACACTCACATGACCTGATAGACTTAGGACGCAAATTTCCTTTAAATCTCGCCTTGCTGGGGAGAATATATGTGCGCGCATGTGTGTGCGTGTGTGTGTGTTTATAGTAAAAAAAAGAATTTCGGTCAAGAGATTTTCTCCACATCGTGATATATATATATATATATATATATATATATATATATATATATATATATATATATATATACATTATATCGTTTTTGGATTTGGTTTGCAAGATTCTTTATATGAGTTCGTGTTTTGAAGTGTATTCTGTTGCATCTGGGGAGAGTCATTTTCTTTTTGCCTTATAATTTAACACACTCATAGGTAAAATTTCCACTTATTCCTTATTTTTATTTTCTTAAAATTTTCGTTGCGTCTTGCAAACTTTTCAATAGTCTTATATATATAGTTACATAAATACCAGACTAATTTCAACAATTTTTTGTTTATCAAACCTATAGAAAACAAGGAATTTTAACAATTTATAATTGCGTGGTAGGAAACTTGTGTAACTGGTTAAATATTCACAAAATTCAAGTACAAACCCCCGGCGTGCTAACGATTGTGTTAGCTCACCGCCTTAATAATAATAATTAGTATTATAGGCAAAAAGGCCTGAAATTTGGGGGAGGGGGACAGGCAATTACATCGTCCCCAGTACTCAACTGGTACTTAAATTATCGACCACGAAAGCATGAAAGTAGACTACGGCGGAATTTGAACTCAGAACGTAGCGACGTTCGAAATGCCGCTAAGCATTTCGCTCGGCGCGCTAATAATTCTGCCAGCTTGCCACCTTAATAATAATAATAATAATAATAATAATAATAATAATAATAATAATAATAATAATAATAATAATAATAATAATAATAATAATAATAATAATATTAATAATAATAATAATAATAATACATGAACTTCTAACTTGTCTCTTGAGGTCTCTGAGTGAGACTTGGATCCAACTTGTACAAATGCAAAACAAAAGTCAAGCATAAAATAATAATAATAATACTAATAATAATAATAATAGTTATTATTATTATTATTATTATGATTATTATTATTATTATTATTATTATTATTATTATTATTATTATTATTATTGTTTTTGGTTTTATTATTATTATTATAAAACACGGATGGAATATTTTAAATGACAGGTCTGATCATTCGCAGCTGGCCGTTGCTCTACAAAGAAATCAACAACACAAACAACCACAACAACAACCATAGCAACCACGACCACAATATCATCAACGACAACAACAACAACAACAACAGACCGCCATTGACGTATTCAATAGCTGACAAGTAACGCGAAGAAAATTTTTTTTCAAGTAACTTAAAACCAACAGCAGACCAGTATTTTTATGAACGCCAGACGTTCTACTTTCACTTTCCACTCCTCTCAGTATATATATATATATATATATATATATATATATATATATATATATATATATTTATATCTCTCTATCTCGGTCGCCATCTCTGTTTTTCCAGCCTTTCAGTCGATCTGGCTGGCTGGCTGCCTTGCTGATTGATCTGGCTGGCTGGCTATTAGATATTCTATCGGATCGACCGAGTGGTTATCCCAATACTAAATATAGGCTAATGTATAAAACTTTCGTATTAGACGATCATTTCAAATACTAATTAAAACTGTTTCATGTTAGTCGTTAATTAGCATTTTCGTTTAAACGAATTGAAGCGTAAAGATATCAGCGTTAGCAATATGAATACAGCACACTTCAATAAACGTGATATCGTATTTTCAATTAAGAAATATTTATGTTGGATATTAGCTCGTATGATTATAGCTTTTACTTGGCGTTTTAATGAGTGATTTCAACATCATTCCGATGTTATCTCATGGGGGATTGATGGACTCGTGACATGTCTCAGTATATATGAAGTCATCGTCTGTAAATTCTTGCTACACAGTGGATTATTGTATCGAGTTCGCTCTACGTTACAATTCATTCATTTTGCTTTTTTACTCTTTTACTTGTTTCAGTCATTTGATTGCAGCCATGATGGAGCACTGTCTTCAGTCGAACAAACCGATCCCAGGATTTATCCTTTGTAAGCCTAATACTCATGGGTCCGGTTTCCCGGTTTCTATGGCGTATGTGTCCTCTCCCCACCCCATCTGGACGAGACACCAGTCCAGCGCAGCTTTACTCAAAAAAACAGGAAGACAGAGTGAGAGAAAGTTGGGGCGAAAGAGTACAACAGGGGTCGTCACCACTCCCTGCAAGAGCCTCATGGAGCTTTTTAGGCGTTTTCGCTCAATAAACACACACAACGCCTAGTCTGGGAATCGAAACCGCGATCCTCCGACCGCGAGTCCGCTGCGCTAACCACTGGGCCATTGCGCCTCCACTAAACGGACGGGATAGTCATAGTGAAAATTATCTTAGGTTTGCTGAATCTGGTTTTACCTTTTAACGTTGTTTCTTTAATTGGACTACGGCTATGCTGGAGCATCGCCGTATAAAATTACAATAAACATCCTTATCGAAGAATTTGAAACCCGGTTTATTGCATGACAAGAGTTTATTTCGTGACAAGTGGGGATTCTTACCATTTTACTACCAAGGAAAAGGATAAGATTTCATCAGACTGTGCAGATCATTAAAATTGTGCATTCGAACTTCTCTGCGAATCGACAAAAGTGTTTTGATTAAAACTTGAGGGACGGTAACAATCTGGAGGCCTGTTGGATGCAAATCAACAAAGTGGTCCTCTGAGAAGCAGCCTGAGCAATGCTGAAAACAAGATAGCTTCTAATTCGCTCGAAAATTACGTCTACATCAGATAAGATGTGGTGCCTTATATAAACTCAGTGATGTCTCACTGAAGCCAGTGAATAATAACAGAATATATGTATGTTGTGTTATGTATGTATGTGTGTATGCATGTATGTAGGTATGTATGTATGTATGTATGTATATATGCATGCATATATGTATATATATACGTATGTATATATGTGTATACTTATTTATCTATGTATGTATGCATTAATATCAATGGTCACATGATAGAATCAGTTTTTAAATATGCATAACGTTCACTGTACACACACACACACACACACACACACACACACACACACACACACATATATATATATATATATATATATATATATATATATATATATATATACATACGTATATGTATACATACATACACATACATGCATACATATAAACAAACTTGTTACTAGTTCAAATATACATGATTAGTATTCGAAACCGTAAGGCGTCGTTCACTATATTTTGCCATGGAGCATATTTCTTGCCATAGACAGATAGGTGTAAACACCGAATCACTTGGCTGTACTCCATGACCAGGCTGGTGGAGGCTTGCAATACAGAATAAGTCAGAGACTGCGAACTGTTTATTTGGCAAAAAAAAAAAAGAAAGCAATGAACATCCCGAAGTATAAATATATCTGTTTCAACCCACGGTTTCACATCCGGAATCCTGCAACTGAAATTTATATATATACATACATATATCGCTGTACGTGTGAATGTGTATGTGTGCGCGTATGTGTCCGTGTGGAAAATTTCATGAGCATATAATAATGATGCAGAAACTACTTCATGAACAAAATTACAACATAAAGGAACATGCTGTAAAGAGCCAGAGAACGATAGTTGGACGTTTCAGATAAAGTTTATTTGTCAAAAACGTTTTACAATAATTGTGTAAATGTATTTTGCAAACAATTTACTTTAGATATCTCGAGGCAGAAAAACTTTTTAATAATGTAAACGAATTATATAAGTTTGAATAAAAATCGATTACAACTTGCGAGACAATATGCAGCCATGAGAAACTTTACATAAACATATACGTACATGTATATGCATACATACATATATATATATATATATATATATATATATATATATATATATATATATATATATATATATATATATATATGTATATATATATGCGACTTGCTGTAAGTTAGTCTCTCTCTCTCTTTAGACGGTTTAATGTAACGATGACGTAAATGTCCAAACACTTTTACCAACAAAAGACTGTTAACGAATACCTTCAAGCTAAGATGTAAAAGTCGAAGAAAAAGAGAATATAATTACTTCTACAAAGAATTTTATTCCACCAAGAAAGAAGATGAAAGATAAAATCGTTCGCCCAAATCACTCAAGACCGTTGGTCATTTTAAATTTAACCATTATTTCGTCTGATACCCAAACTCACAGCGCTATAAAACGAGATAGGAGGTTTACGATACGCCACGAAACAACAGAGACAAGACGCCAAACTACAAAGGACAGCATACAATTTCCTCATTGCGCTATGATTTCATGAGAAGATCGAAGAATTTTTATTCCAAATTATATGAATAAGTGCTGTTGACCAAAATAGCGACAAATATTTAAAATGCATCGATACGACTTACTAAAATTAATCTTTCTAAATTGTATATACATGTGTGTGTGTGTTTTGGGTGCGTATATATATATATATGTATATGTATGTATATATATATATATATATATATATATATTCATACGACCAAACACACACATGTATACACACAAGCACACACATATAGAAATATATGTATGGATATGTATGTATATGTATATATATATATATATATACTTGTGTGTGTGAGTGCATGCGTATACATCTGTGAAGTGTATACGTATGTGTTTACATACGGATGCGTGCATTCTATCTTGAAGTTTCAAAACTCGACGTAATATAATTTGTTCACTGATAAGAAAAATACAAAAAAAAAAAAAAAGAAAAAAAGAAAAAGAAAATAAAAAAATTATTGATGCCCTGATATAAATTATAAATGTCTGTTATAAAATAACACAACTGCTAGGCACGCGCGCGCGCACTCCAGCAACAACAACAACAACAACAACAGCAGCAACTGCGACGACGTCGACGACACACGGACTGCAATATCTTAGACAGCCTCTACAATAACCACAACAACAAGCGCAATAGCCAGTAGAGTCAAGACATGAACTGTAACAACCACACCACCACCACCACCACCACCACTATCACCACCACCGCCACCACAACTAACACCACCACCAACACCACTACTACCACAATTCATAGAACTACGGCTATACTTACTCCTACTACTACCACCACTACAACCATCAGCAACACTACTACTACTACTACTACTACTACTACTACTACTACTACTACTACCAGTAGTAGTAGTAGTAGTAGTAGTAGTAGTAATTTTAGTAGTAGTAGTAGTAGTAGTAGTAGTAGTAGTTGTTCTTGTTGTTGTTGATGCTGATGCAAGGATAATGATAAAATTTGTCTATATAATAATAATAAAAGTCGTCTAATAATAATAATAAGAAGAAGAAGAAGAAGAAGAAGAAGAAGAAGAAGAAGAAAAAGAAGAAGAAGATGAAGAAGAAGAACTTGTACAAATGCAAAGCAAAAGTCCAACATAAAATAATAATAATGATAATAATAATAATAATAATAATAATAATAATAATAAGAAGAAGAAGAAGAAGAAGAAGAAGAAGAAGAAGAAGAACTTGTACAAATGCAAAGCAAAAGTCCAACATAAAATAATAATAATAATAATAATAATAATAATAATAATAATAATAATAATGATAATTTCAAATTTTAATAATGACGAAAGATGATGATGAACTGGAAAATGTTGATAATGATGATGATGATGATGATGATGATGACGATGACAATGTTGATGATGATGGCGATGATGTTAATGATGATGATGATGATGATGACGATGACGATACCGGCAACAACTGCAGGAACAGTGCCGTAAGGGGAAGGACACGAGCAGGAATTAAAGACGAAGACAACGTAGTAGTAGTAGTAGTAGTAGTAGTAGTAGTAGTAGTAGTAGTAGTAGCAGCAGTGGTAGTAGTAGTAGAAGTAGTAGTAGTAGTAGTAGTAGTAGTAGTAGTAGCAGTAGTAGTAGTAGTAGTAGTAGTAGTAGTAGTAGTAGTAGTGGTAGTAGTAGTAGTAGTGGCAGTAGTAGTAGTAGTAGTTGCAGCAGCAGTAGTAGTAGTAGTAGTAGTAGTAGTAGTAGTAGTAGTGGTAGTAGTAGTAGTAGTAGTAGTAGTAGCAGCAGTAGTAGTAGTAGTAGTAGCAGTAGTAGTAGCAGCAGCAGCAGTAGTAGTAGTAGTAGTAGTAGTAGTAGTAGTAGTAGTTACATAGGAGGAGGAGGAGAAGAAGTAAGAAAGAAAGAAAGGGAAGGGGGCAAGAAAGAAAGGAAAAGTGAAAAGTCTAATAATAATGATAATAATAATAATAATAACAAAATTTATAATATGTCTAGGTAATGAGATATATTTATTTCAAATACCAATTTACTTAATTGACAAAAAGTGTAACCAGCAGCAACAACAACAAGAACAATGACAACACCTATAATAATAATAACAATCACAATAATAATAATAATAATAATAATAATAATAATAATAATAATAATAATAATAATGATAATGATAATAATAATAATGATAATAATACTAACCAGCTGCAACAAACAACATTTGCAACGATACAAAGCAATGAGATTACTAAAATAGTTATAGCCTAGAAAATAACAAGAAAATGTTAGGAAAACAACCACTGAAATGGTAGAAGCAATCAGGAGAAAACGAAACCAACGTGCATGCAGACGCTCACAGACATATACATGTGTGTGTGTCTGTGTGTGTGTGTCTGTGTGTATGTGAGTGCACGCCACACACACACACACACATACTTATATATATATATAACTGTGTACGCATATCTTCGTCTATGCATATATATATATATGTCTGTGTGTGTGTGTGTGTGTGTGGATTTATATGTATTAATCTACATATACACACATACACACGTGTATATATTGCTTATGTACATATTCATATATACATTATATATATATATATATAAATACATATACATACTTACATACATACATATACATGTATACGACGGGCTTCTTTCAGTTTCCGTCTACAAAATTCACTCAGAAGGCTTTGGTCGGCACGAGGCTATAGTAGAAAACACTTGCCCAAGGTGCCACGCAGTGGGAACAGAACCCAGAACCATGTGGTTGCTAAGAAAGCTACTTACCACACAGCCACTCCTGCGCCTGTATATATATATATATATATACAGTACCATTGATATTAGTAGCAGCGGTTGAAGTAGTAGTACTAACAGTAACATCACCATCAACATCATCATCCTCACCATCAACATCACTGTCATTAGCTTTATTGTTATTTATATTTACATGTAAATTATACATATATATATATATATATATATATATGTAATATATATATATATATATATATATATATATATATATATATATATATATATATATATATATATATATATATATATATATATATTTCCTTATTGTCCTGTAATTTTCAACCAGCTCTGTCTTATTGTTGATATTATTACTGTTGCCGGCAAAGCAAGGTATCCATTAACTCTGCCAGTTCCAGGAAGAATTCTCGCAATGAAGAAAGTAAGTATACGACAATTTGATCGAATCCGTCTCGTTATTTATCGGTTAGGTCTATAATGAAACTCTACTTTACAAGCACACACACAGATGCAATATGTTCCTAGGTGTGTGCGCGTGTATCTATATGTGTGTATGTGCGTGAGTGTGTTTGTGTGTGTGCATTATATATAATACATAACGATATATATATATATATATATATATATATATATATATGTTTATATACGCATAGATACATACACACACACATATATGTATGTAAATGCATATGTATTTTTTTATGTATACATATATACATATATGTATATCTATATATATATGCATATACATATATGTATATATATATATATATATATATATATATATATATATATATATATATATATACCATATATATGTATATATATATATATATATATATATATATATATATATATATATATATTTATATATATACATATACATACATATATATGCATATATATATATATATATATATATATATATATATATATATATATATATATATATATATATATATATATATATGCATATGCATAGACATATATCGATATATATATATGTATGTATGCTTGCATGTATGTACAATCATAAAGAAGAATGGAGAATTATACGTCTTCAAAACTTGTTATGGTATTATTCTCGTTAAATTAATATTAAATTCCAATCCGACACTTGTTTCCGCTGGATAAGTGTCCTAATGACTTTTGGAGTTGCATTTATGCGCTTTTAGTTGATTCACTTGCAGTACATACTCATCCGAGCTAGTCATTCCAATGCCGCTCCGTTCAAAATTTTCCCCATGTATACAGGTAAAGCGAACCTTGAGCATTGCTTCATAGGAATGTCTATCTTGGATGAATATATTCTGGAACTGAATCAACTAACGGACTGTAGGACACTCATGCTGCAGAAACACGTGTATATACTTATACACACACGATTATGTATATAGCAACACAGATAACTTGTTGTTCCTCATTTTACCATCAGCATATGGATCAATAACCAAGCTTGACATGATTTGAATATTGTTACTCCAACGATACTGAAGCATTTGTGTATCTTGTATCACAATGAATTGCAACCTTTGCGATGTAATTTATTTTCCCACACGAAATTCACCATTGATTGTTATATGTACAAGACAGAAATTGCTGCCCCTTTTGAAACTAGTAACGTAGTTGGACAGATGCTCTGTAAAAGAGCATTCGATCTATTAATTGAACCAAAAAATTGAAATGGAGCCATATTCCCAATAAATTCTGATGGAATCATTTCAACTAAGAACAACCCTCTCTTTTAGACGTTTCTGCGTAGAGACTCATCCGTTGCCTCAATGGAATTTACTCGTGAGTGCATAGTGAGGCGAATAAAATCTTTCATACAAGTATGGCCAATTTTAACACTGGGAGTCATGAGTTTACAACTTTTATATAGGCTACTGTTGAGGATTAACGATGGCGTCACCAATACCCTGCTACTTTGATATACGTCGATCTATCCTCGCTCACAACAAAGCTTATTTAGATAGTGACACCTTTCTTTGATTCAGCACACCGCTGTGTCTACTACGTGATAAGAAACATTTTAGGGTGCCAAAGTACACGCAAGAAAGTATACCAGCTTTCGAAGTCACTCAAGCATCTTGACCGAGTAGTGATCCGTGTGTTTGAGTTACCGGTAAAGACTGTACAGGTAGAAATAAACGTGTTTATCAGTTCACAGCGCTATGTCTTAACTGTTTAGCCGTTAAGGATTCTAAGATAAATATAGAGAGAGAATCATCAGATCGAAAGTCTATTGATTTATTTCTCCAAAGCTCAGAGAATCATACATACACACACACACACACACACACACACACACACACACACACATATATATATATATATATATGTATGTATGTATATACTTATACACACACAAATATGTATATGGCAACACAGATAATTTAATATAAATGTATATACATATATATCAACAGATAAGTTAATGTACACACTCAAACACGCTCTCACACATATATACATGGAAAGAGAGAGAGAGAGAGAGAGAGAGAGAGAGAGAGAGAGAGAGAGAGAGCGAGAAGGAGAGAGAGAGAGAGAGAGTAAGAGTGTTGGAGATGGGAGAACATTGGGAGAGGGATTTCTGCGTGTATATATATATATATATATATATATATATATATATATATATATATATATATATATATATATATAAGTGTTGTGTGTATGTGTATGTGTGTGTGGACCTGTGTATAATGTGTACGCATGTATAAATATTCGCAGATGAAGGTTCAGTGAGCATTAATTGGATAACGTGGTTTCGTGCAACTGAAGGACATGGAGAAAAAAAGTAAAAGAAGAGAGCGAGGGAAGAAATTTGGAGTTGTACATCCGGTTATATAAATATATATATATATATATATGCATGCGCGCATGTAACAAGCACATGCATACATAAATGTACGTATATGTATGCATGTATGAATGTATATATATATATGTATATATACATGTTTATATATTATAGTATATGAATATATGCATATATATTTGATATATGTATGTGTGCATGCGTTTGCATGTATATGCTTTTCCATGTAGCATATTGCAAGCAACCTGATAGATATCAGGACAAAGATAGTGTGACAAATACGTCGATTTGAACGGAGGTGAAAGTAAGAAAGAATATGATAAAGAAAGAGGAGAGAGAAGAGGAGAAGTAGACGGTGGAACAGGAGGAACAGAGGGAGGGGAAGAAATGGAGAGATACTGTGGAAGAAGTGAGCATTGAAGTGTACATGTATGAATGCCTTGAAACCACACACTCACACATCGTTGGAAATGTATAGATACAGGTATAGAACGAGGAGGAGTGAGTGGTAGAGAAATAGAGAAAGGGAAAAGAACTGAAGTGACGAGAATATGGGTGAGAGCTTGCGAACGAAAGAGAAAGGGCTGTCACGCATAGATTCTTCCTTATTAACGGGGGTTAGGATGGAAGTGGTGCACGTTTGCTTCGTCACTGTGGGGGATAAATTTAATGACAGATTAAGGAAGGAGAGGAAAAATGAGAAATTTGCAAGAGAGAGTACGTGAGTGAGCGGGATAATTGAAAGGGGAGAGAGACAGAGATGTGAGTATTTGGAAGAGTATTTGTTGAAAAAATGGAAAAAGGGTGAGAGCGATTGAGGCATTGAGGGTAAGAGAGAGAGAGAGAGAGAGAGAGAGAGAGACAGAAATCGAGAAACTGGAAAGGGGGATAACTGAGATAGATTGAGCGGAAACGGTAGATAGCAAAAGTTTGAGATGGAGGAAGGGGTTTGAAAGAGAGAAAACACCTGATGAAGTGTTTACATGCAGGGAGAGAGAGAGAAATAGTAGAATTAGTGGTACAATGTATGTCTCCATGAATATGGTACATGTAAGTTTGAATGTATGTACGTATGCTTGTGTATATATGTATATATATACATGTGTGTGAGTCTCTGTGTGTGTGTGTGTGTGTGTGTGTAATCATGGATGTATGAATGTAAAGTGTTTCAAAATCCGAAGGGTTACCAATGCTTCTCATGGATTCATGGTCGTTATTTATTTGCAGTCAATGAATAGGAGGTTGTTACGAAATACCTATTAAACTAAAGAGACAGTGAAGCCCTTGGAGCGCCAAGATGCAACCGAAAATGTAGATTATGTAATATTTCTGTGGACGATAACACACATGTGATTAGCAGCTGCCCACAAATTTCAACAAGATAACACCCTTTATGCAAAACGACGCTGTTGTAAAAATAATATACGTCATTCGTAAAAAAACAAACAAACTATCCTTGAATAAATATAGAGAACCTTTTCTTATTGAATGCATACGCAATCATCAACACAAGGGAAACTGATGGAACGTTCCCATCAAAACATCTCTCAAGTGTAAGAATTACAGGCCAGATATTATTATTAGGGATGAAACACGATGTATGTACCGTCATAGAAGTCAGCTATCCTGCTAGCGTATATAACTTCTTTCGAAAATCAAAGAGTAAAATGATAACTATGGTTAAATGCTTCGAAACATCCAGATTCTGTAATCAGATTATAAATTCACATTTATGCCAATAATTAATGCACTACATTTTGTCCGTAAACGCTTAGTGACAATCTGGATAAGTTAGAATTTTCAGAAAAAGAAATCAACCAACGAGAACTCACATTACGAATACTGTGTGTAAGTGGAACAATAAATATATGCAAGATTTTTCTCAAGTTTAGAATGTGGCATTGTTTTTGTTATCTATATTCCAAAGAGGGAGATTTGTATCCTTGTTAGAAACCACTTCCTTCCTAAGATGAAGAATTTAAATAATTTTAAAAAATCCAATAGGGACATACATACATACATACATACATACATGTTTATGTGAGCGTATGTGGTTGTTGAGACGTTGTAGTTGCCGAGTTCATATTTGTATACAGGGAGTTGATATATTCATATATGTGAGTGTATGTGTGTGTGTATTTGTCTCCCTCCACTGCATGACAACCGGTGTTGGTGTGTTTACGTCACCGTAACGCAGCCTTTCGGCAAAAGAGAGCAGTCGTGTAAGTAACAGCCTTAAGACAAAAGTATTGAGGTCGATTCATTCGACCAAGTTCTCTTTCCAGGCGGTGCTCCAGCATGACCACAGGCTGATGACTGACACAGATGAGTGATAAGAGTTGGTGTCAATCAACAAGAACGATATTAACCCAGGGGTCGCCTCGACCAGAGAGAAATAGGGTCCAAATCGCCATCAGCTTAATCGCTGGTGCTTTATAGAAAACTTAAAGGTGACATTGTGTATTTGGAGTCGTTGATACAGATATAATTGAAGTGCCTGTTTGATTACTATCGATTTTGGGTTGAACAATAATAACAGCAACAACAACAACAACAACGAACGTAGCAGCAGCTGAAACAACAACACCATCATCATCATTAACAACAGCACCATCATCATCAACAACAACAACAACAACAACAACAACAACGAGAAGCTGTAGTATTTCTTAAGTGGACAAGTCGGAAATCAGTCGACATTAAGTGCAGCGTCTATTGTAATGGCAGTCAAATGAATTGACTTCATCGCGTTTCGACGTTGCAACGATACAATGTCTGCGTACAGATACATACACAGGTATTCATATTCATTTATATACACAGACACACACACACACACACACACACACACAAACACACACCAGCTCATGCACGCACAAACACACACAAGACACACTCACTCACACACACGCGTACATTCTTTTCGTATTCTACGTTTTGGAATTTTAATTGTTTCGTTCATTGGACTGCGGCCATGTTAGCACATCAACCTGAATTGTTCAGTTGAGCCAATTGGCGCCAGTACTTGGATTTTCTATTTTCTCTTTTTTTTTTGTCATGTGTCATTCATTCTATCGTTTTCTCTTTGCTGAAATGCTATGCTGCGTAGACTTAATAATAACAAAACAACACCGGTTGTGAAGCAGGGGTGAGAGACAGGCACACGCAAGAAACCACACACAGAGTAAACGTAAATTAACATAGATATTCATTACTAAAATTCTCTTTTACAATTTCTCTATCTTTAAATATGTATGTATATATATATATATATATATATATATATATATATAAATTTGCGCGTACATTTCCGTTTATGTGTATACATAGATAAACATATTTATATAAACATATATATATATATGTGTGCGTGTGTGTGTGTATGTGTGTGTGTATGTGTACTTGTTCGTGTATATAGAGTAATTGCACGTATATATATTTATGCATATATATATGTGTGTGTGTGTGTGTGTGTGTGTGTGTGTGTGTGTGTGTGTGTTTCTATAGATAGATAGATACATATATATATAGCGAGAGAGAGAGAGAGAGAGAGAGAGAGAGAGAGAGAGAGAGACAGACAGACAGACAGACAGACAGACAGACGGATATATAGATATACAAGTAAACATATTCTCGTTGTCTGCTTTGCTTGCTGGTTTTCTTCTGAGGCGATAATGTTTTGATCGATCATATATGAGAGCACCATCAAGCATTTAAGCATATAAAACGCAAAGAAAATATTCTCAATAGGCAGGAGGCTGGAGTCGTCTGCTTCAATGAAATTTCCTGTAGAGAACGTTTCTTCCTTAATCTTCCATCTTTATTTGTGTAGCATAGCATTTCACAATATATATATATATATATATATATATATATATATATATATATATATATATATATATAAGCATGTGTGAATAGATAAGTATACACAAGTAGCAAGTATTTTTTATACCTGTCCTGTCATCTAGATTTATGGAAAGTTTTATTCTGCCTTCTGACATTAACTATTCGCTTCTCATTACCAATCTTTCTTATTTCTCTCTATTTCCCTTCTATCTCTGTAAATCTCTCCCTTTTTCTCCGTCTCTTTCTCTCTCTCTCTTTCTCTCATTTTATCCCTCTATCGACCTGTCCGTTGCTCTCCCGAGAAAATATGTTTGTGCCTGTGAGAATGTGAGTGTGTATGTGTGTTGTGTTTATGCATACGAGACTACTTGTCACTGTATGAATATATGTGCGCATATAGCGAAATACTATTATAACCACATACATGTGTGTGTGTGTCTGCGTGTGTGTGTTTGCATGTGTGTGTATCACTGTATCTATGTGCGAATCTATATATATATTTTGTATATATATGTATGTATATGTACAAGTTATATATCTATATATATATATATATATATATATATAATGAATAAAAGAATATATATATCTGTATGTGTTTATTATATATCTACGTATGATGTTTGATGACTAAATAACCGGACTGCTGCCATAGTAACGAAGCTAAATCACACAGAGTAATGCTGCTTCGAACAGATTGACCTTGGTCTCTGCTGTGAATGTGCACTAAGTTTTGACGTTCTAGCTCAATTCAGCTGTTTACGGGAGTCCCTGGAAGGAAGGTGTGTAGCGTGTGATTGTCACATTGATCATGACAGAGAAAGTTGTCAACATGACACCTGCTCAGAGGCCTATGCAAAGTTGCATATGTATATGTGCGAGTGAAGAATATATATATATATATATATATATATATATATATATATATATATATATATATATATGTCGGATGTTCCATAGATCTTCCCTATTTGTATTGTCTTACAGCATTTAGTCTCGCTTTAAAATGATTCTTCATGTAGCGTGGTTAGTTTATTATTCTGTCTTCATACACAGAACTTTAAGCAAAAAGCATCATATAATTAAACATGCACGCACACACAAACACACACACACACACGCGCATACACAAGCACACATATACACATGCGTTTATCTATGTATTTATAGGCGTGACGATCATTTTGAGAGATGATCATAAATAAACGAGCTAATATTTCCGACAAATCATCAGGAATTAATTAATTTTCTGACTGCAATTGAAGAATTAATGAGGGGAGAGAAATTGCATCTTGAATCAGAGATACCGCTGTAGTGATATGAATCCTTGATTCCCTTTATTTAAAACACACAAACACAAACACACACATATGTATGAATCTCTGTATACATATATCTATATACCTCCTCATATACATTTGCGTACATGCATATATATATATATATATATATATATATATATATATATATATATATATATATATATATATATATATATATATATATATATATATATATATATACAGTATACAATATGTGTGAGTGTCAGCATATATATATACATGTATGTATGTATATGAATGTATGTATGTTTGTATGCATGTGGCTTTCAGCAGGTGCGGATGTGTGGTAAGAAGCTTGCTTCGAAACCACATGGTTTAGGGTTCACGCATAGTTTCAGATGTATCCACTTCCCCTACAGTTTCCAGTTCATCATTATCCACCTTGGTCTCAGGTCTACTTCGGGGCTGATTTTCAAGAGTAAAGTCAACAGACTGGAACTCCTCAAACAATCGACTTACAGTGCACTCATTCGCCACATCTTCACCAAACACCTCATTGATGTTTCGAGCTGTCTGAGATGCATTGGTTCCATGATGGAACTCATGTTCATAAGCAACACAAATTTTTTATCTATCCACGGGTTCACAAAAATCGATTTACAAGAGAAAACTCACAATATAATCAGACACCATGAATTGCATTTCGAAAAGTGATGATGTAACTCTTCAATGTTGTAAAACATAAAATTGTCAGGATAAAACGTCAGAGTTAACGACTGTCAAACTTGGTGCATGAAAAATTCTTAATGGCCTGATATTTCATTGATTTTAAAAAGATGAAAAACGAATTTGGGCGCAAAACGTAAAGAGCCACGAAAAATACAGTTCAACATTTTGACCGACTTGTTTAAAAAAAAGCCAGCGTGTCGCCTTGAAGATGAAGATACGATTCTCGCTCTTCCCTCTCTCTCTCTCTTTCTTCCTCTATCTCTGTTTCTCTCTCGCGCTTTCTTACTTTCTTTCTTTCTCTCTATCTTTCACACACACACACACATATGTATATTCATTGACGTCATTAAAGTAATTGATACCAATAAAGATCGAAAGGTACCCAAGGTTTTTAAAATATACACATGCAACATAATGTGTTGTATTTTTTTCTGTCATTTAAAAATATTGAAAAGACACACTTCGTCACCATTTCCAATACTATATATTTCATAATCCGGTGACATTAATAGATAAAAGTTGACAATGAAAACATCCAATAACAACAATAACAACAACATAAGGAAGAATTTTGGTAAAATACTATAAACAGTTTTCAGAATGTTGCGTATATTTGTTAGGTGTAGAGGAATTCAAAAGAAAATATTGGTAAGGGCATAAATAATTTATAGGCATAGAGGAAATAATAAAATATCTGGAATTGGAAAAATAATAAAAGCTGTATGTGTGTGTGTGTGTGTGTGTGTGTGTGTGTGTACGTATATATATATATATATATATGAATTTGTGTGGGTTTGAGTGTATCCATACATATGCATATACATAGGAAGATATATGTTATTTATATATACATATATAGAGAGACAGACAGACAGAAAGAAACAGAGACAGTGTGATACATATATCTATATATAATATACATATGTGTATGTGTGTATATATATATATATATATATATATATATATATATATATATATATATATATATATATATATATATATATATATATGTGTGTGTGTGTGTGTGTGTGTGTATGCATGTATATGTATGTATAACATGATAAATTCTTTGAATCATTGTTAAATAAAATATAAGTAGATATATTCCGGCGCGTAAAAGACTCCATATTTCTGCTAAAGTAATAAAATGCATTTTGTTTTTAGTGTTGGACTTCAACAATAAAAAGCTAATTATGCAAGCAATGAGCCAATAAAACGAAGAGTAATATATATAACAATACAACAGATAGCCATTACAAAACGACGAATTAATACATTCCATTTTGAAATCAGGTATTGAAGGTCGCTTAACTCCTGCCACTTGTTAAATTCTGCTTGATGGTTTTTGATGCCTAAGACATAGTGTTGCTGTTGTTGTTGTTGTTGTTGTTGTTGCTTTTTATTCTTGTTCTTGTTGGGAATTTTTGTGATGTTTCGAGATGTACAGTGCACATGACCATTTTATTTTGTCTAGGTGAAAAGATTTCGTTCTGACCCCAGATTCTAAACCAAGGAGGCGCCTGACACTGATTACACGTTACTGTTGCCTTGTTGACATCATTAAACAACTCCGGTATATGATGTGGTTAATATGACTGAAGAAGTTTTAACTACAGATTCAGGATATATCTATCACCCTTGTGATTCATACAACAAAGGGACAATGAGACTGTGAAATTCAAATCAAGAAAGAAGCATTACCGATGTAGATTTATTTTGTATCTTTTCTCGGTCGATGAAATAAGGTAGCAGCCAGGTTCTGAGGTTAATATAACCGAATATTCCTCTCAACAAAATTGCTGTCTTTGTGCCAAAATTTAAAGCAATTATTGTTAACATTTTAATTAGCGGAGACATTCTCTTTAGATTTGAAAAGAACAAGTTCTTCAAATCTCAAGGATCTTTGTTAGGTTCTGGCAGAATACAGAATAGCACATTTCTGAAGATCACCAAGACAAATCTCAATTCCAATAGCTATTAGCCTCCAATGTTGTATTTTGGCTGTTATGCCAAGTGTACCAATTACCAGGGGAACAATTGTTGTCTTGTTCATTCACAGACTCTTCAACTCTTCGGCGAGATTCCGATATTTCTCATTCCTTTTCTTTTTAAAAAAAAATTTCTTCACTTTCAATTTCTCTACTATCATATGGTTTTGCAATGTCTATGATCTTACAAAGTTTATTTATTTTGTACTCTGTAATCTTACGTCATTATTATCAAAAGAAGTATAATCGATTGAAACCGTTTCCGAATTTCCTGTGTTTTCTTTGAGATTTTTTCTTTGCATTTGCCTAAGTGGGGTGAAGTGAGGAGCGTTATTGTGGGAGGTGTCAAAGAGGTGGTCATCGTAAGCCACGAATCAATATTGCAAATACTTAGTGACATAAAATAAGCTACAATTAAAAATAATGTTTAGACGGCCATTTTTTTTTAACTGGCGTCAGCAAATACGGTTGTCATTTACATATTTTGGAAGTCACTTCGTGGCAAGGATTAGTCGATAGCATTGACTGCAGTACTTCATGTCATTGAACCGAAGGTATGAAATACAAAGTTAATCGAAGTGGTTATTTGAACGCAAACAGTAAAGAGGTGGATTAAATAATAAATACTACAAGGTATTTTTTCGACACTCTATATATATTCTACAGGCCCCCACCTTCAATAAAAATGGCAAGAACAAAAGCAACAGCTGCAGCAGTAATAATAATAATAATAATAATAATAATAATAATAATAATAATAATAATAATAATAATAATAATAATGAAAATAATAATAATAATAATAATGATAATAATAATCCTTTCTACTAAAGGCACAAGTCCTAAAATTGGAGGCGGGGTAGGGGACTAGTCGTTAACATTGACCCCAGAATTCCACTGGAACTTAATTTAACGGTCCCGAAAGGATGAAAGACAAAATCGACATCGGCACGGAATTTGAACTCAGAACGTAAGAACGGGTGAAATACCGTTAAGTAAATTGCCCGGCGGGCTAACGTTTCTGCCAACTTGCTGCCTTCCTCCTCATCATCATCATAATAATAATAATAATAATAATAATAATAATAATAATAATAATAATAATAATAATAATAATAATAATAATAATAATAATAATAACAACGAAAACTGTTGTAAATAATGATAACACACTCTGTTTTTCTAAGCCACACTGCTTTCATTTTTTTTTGTTTTTTGTCTTTCCTTCCATGACCTACACGGATCTTTTAATGAAGTTCAGCAACAAGAAGACTGTTTGATGACACGTAGAAACTCACAACATGTTAATTAAAACAAACGGATATTATGTGATCTTGTTGTTATTGGTGGTGTGGGTGGTGCTGTTCGTGATGGTGGTGGTGGTGGTGGTGGTGGTGGTTGTGTTGCTGTTGTTGTTGTTGTCTATTTTACCGTTGTTGCTTTATTTCTTCGGAGTTATTTTCTTTACAACATGTCCGCCATGAAAACAGGCATTATCGTTGTTCTGTTTTTTTTTCGCTGTCGCTCTTCTTTATATACTGTCCGCTATTAGCTGTAATGCTGCTGTTGTTTCTGTTGCTATTGTATGTTTGTTAGTTGGTTTGTTTGTTTGTTTGTTTGTCGCCCCAGGGTATAATTAGCATTACACATTTGTGATTCTTTGCCAAAAACTGTTATAGTTTCTGGTAAAATAAAAATACAATAAAATGAAAATGTCGATCTCAATATTGACATTGCTAAAACATATACGAACGCCAAATATATTCTACAGCGAGCCCCAGATAGACACAAAAAAATACACACAATCACGCACAAATACAAAGACACACTAATACAGGCAGACACGCACACACACACACAGACACACACGCACACACACAGACATACATATGTGTATATACACGTATCGGCACGCACATAAATGTACACATAGGCACACAAGCATGAACAAATGCACGCCAACAAATAGACAGACACGTGCATATGTATATATATATATATATATATATATATATATATATATATATATATATATATATATATACATACATACAGAATCATAAACATACATACAGAATCATATACATACATACATGCACAATCACACCCGCGTGCACACGCAAACACACACACATCATACGTAAGCAAATACAGACATACGTGTACGTATTCACACGCAGACATATGAAATAGTGTACAGACTTAGAGCCACACGTATTTACACACCTAATACAAACGGATATTAATTCGCATAAAACACATATATACACCAGCGTTCATAGAAAGAAAATCATATACATACACATTGCTCGTAAAGAACAAAACTACGAAATTTTTCTGCAAAATCTTTTAGCAAAAAAAAACTAATAAAGAAGAAAACGAATAATTGTCTTTATATGAAAATTTGAACTTCGAAAACTTTTAAAATAAAATTTAAGAGATTTTTCACGCAGAAATTATATTTTTTGTTTTTTAAGTACACATTTCAATAAACAATGCAGCAAATATTTAAAAATTATATTTAAAAATGAATAAATAAAATATTATGAAGTATAAAAAATGGAGTAGGAAATTCCGAATTTCGAAAAATTTAAAACAAAACATAAAAGAACCAAAATAAAAATTGTTAGTTAGAAACTGAAACAAAAGGAATTGTTTTGTTTTCTTTTAATGAATAATGTCGAGAAATTGGCAGCAACAAACGGACAAGCCTAGGTGAAAGAGAAACTATGTGACAGTCAAAAGAAAACATGGTAAGGGTTTTCATACAACAAGGATGGCGAGTTGAAAAAACTGCGACCAAATGAGAACTTCAGTTGTAATTAGTCAATAAAATCTGTCAGGGGTGTTTACTCCCGAAAAACAACTATCAAATAAGTCTTCTGAGATTAAACGATCGTAATTTTTTCAGACAATACGGATTAAACATCCGTAGGAAGGCTTTCGCATAATAATTATTACATAATCTTAAATGATCACGTTTTAACTCTCCGCATACTTGTATAGATGCGTGCGTTTATATATGTGTGTGTGTGTGGACGAAGAATAAATTTATTACTAGCTACGATTGATTTGGTAGTAATAGTAGTGGTGGTGGTGGGGTGTTTAAAGCATTTTTTTTTTTGGCATATTCGTAATCTCCGACATCTAAAACGTAGGGATCCGAGTAAAATCTTTTAACAAAATGCATTTTTCAAGGCGAAGTGCAAAACTGCATTAGCCCCATATATTTTTACTACATGTGTGGAAAATCGGTGTATGTTTGTTTGTGGCGTTGTTAGCTAACTCCTCCTCCATTGTTTTATTGATTTTGAACACAAGCACTTGACACTCTTCCATCAGCACGTTTAACAATTTATTGTATAAGTGATAAATTTTAAACACGTTTACTCGTTAATGTACCGAGATCTGGACATTTGAGAACGTTTAAGACTCAGAAAAATGAGATTGGTATCAATATGATTTTTTGAATATTCCGCAAAAGTTCACACAGAGTGCGGCTCGTAAGCTGTCCCTATCGAGAACGTTCTTGCAATGCTTAATGTATAACTTGAAATTAAAACACACCGTCGACATCTTTTACATTGTCTTCTGGACGATGTGCCAGACCGTCGGTTACAATTCTGTGAGATAAATTTTGACCATAACTCTAACGCACCAGTGTTTCTTTGTAAAATCATTCGGACAGATGAGGCTATGGACAGGTATAACTGTGTGTATTGGGCAAATGAATATCACCTCTCAACTGAAGCAGTAGAGAGTCAGAAAGTGACACACAGATTACGTCTCATAAGCTGTCCCTATCGAGAACGTTCTTGCAAGGCTCAATCCAAAATTTGAAATTGACACACACCGTTGACATCTGTTACATGATCTTCTGAACGACGACCCAGACCGTCGATTGCAATTCTGTGAGATATTCCCTTGACCATAACTCTAGTTATCTTTGGTGCAGCTGCGGTTAGTAAAATTTACCGAAAATGTTTCACGACGTGTTAGTGCCGCAATTCAGAACAAAGGCAGCCATTGCCGAACTGTTCTTCCAACTAGACTTGAAACTAGTAAAGAACAAAAAATAAAAGAGAAAAAACAATAACAGAAATAAAAACAACAACAAAAACAGTAGCAGCAGTGGTAACGCCAACACGCCAACACGCTAACGCTCTCATCGTGATACTAGAGCGACCATTTTTTTTTTCTCTTTAATAACCATCAAACTTCGATTTTAAAAGTTCTAGCGACCTTTATCACAGGTTATAATTGTAATTTCAAATGGTTTAACATTAAAATGTTATTTGTTCAATTTAAATTCTGTTTCTGCATTTTGTACCAAATACATTTATATTTTTTTCTCGATATTTGTGCATTTGTTTATGTCAGAAATCGCTGTCCTGAATATAACATTGTATACTTCCGTCTAAACAGAGTAAAAATATTCGATATTGAATTGCAAACTGATATTTTTAATAATAGCCAATGCTAAAAATTCGTGATTTAAATAATTCTTTAACTCCTATTAATGCCAGGTAATTATAGCACGTGTCTTTGATAAAAGTTAGTGTGATTTGAGCAATTTCTTCCAACCAATTGAATAATCTTAAATAAAGAGGAAAGGAAATCGAAATACAAAGAGCCATTAGACAGCTTTAAGAACATGTGGTTATGACTGTCGTTGAGTCATAGTTGGCGTTGGTGTGCCTCTGTATTTTTTCTGTATGTAGGAGTGTGCTGCGTGTGTATGTGTGTTGTGTTTGTGTTTCTGTGTGTGTGTGTGTGTGTGTGCGTGTGTGATGTGTATGCTTGTAGCAAATGGCTAATTTGTGGAATGTGTCTTTACGTTTGCCGTTGAGAGTGTTGGAATGTTAGTGTTTACGTATGTGTTTTCTTCTTTTTGTTCTTGTGTGGTGTAGAGTATGCGACTGTGTGACGAGTGTGTCTGGCTTCGTCTCTGTTTTTCTGTGTGTGTGTGTGTGTGTGTGTGCGTACGTGTGTGTATGTGTGTGTGATGTGTATGCCTGTAGCAATCGTGTTGTCATTGCGAGTGTCTACATTTTAGTGCTTGCGTTTGTGTATTCGAGATATTGCTTAAAGTATGTGATCGGGTGCAATTATGTCTGTGCGTGTGTGTATATAAATATATATATATGTAAAGAAATAAGAAACGTTAGTACGCCGAGCGATATGCTTAACGGTATTTCGTGTGTCATCATGCTCTGAGTTCAAATTCCACCATGGTCGAATTTGCCTTTCATCCATTCCGGGTCGATAAATTAAGTACCAGTTGCGTACTGCGGTCGATCTAATCGATTGCCCGACCCCTCCTCCCCAAAAATTTCGAGCCTTGTGCCTAGAGTAGAAAAGAATATATACTTCAAGCATATTTGAACTGGAAATATGTTTGTATATAAATATATATGAATGCGCCTATTTGTGAATGCGGTATGCATCATATATGTGGGTATAATTTAATCGAATGACAGAACAGGTAGGGGCGTCGGATAAAATACCTCGTGATATTAGTTTCATCCCTTTGCATTCTACCGAGTTCAAATTTGATTTTCCTCTTTCCAAGAGTGATAATGTATTGCACCAGTCAAGTAGGGGCATCGATATAATCGATCGGTTCCTATACACACACATTCGTAGGTTTGTATATATATTTACGTAACGTATGTGTTTATGAGAGACTGTACCTGTGGATGGGTGGTTTGTGCGCGGGCACATTTATTTTATGTGTTTCGTTTTGTATAAATGATAGCAATAACAGGAAGAATTAAATGTTAAAAATCTATCGATTAAGATATAATATTGATACTTGATATTCAGTTATTTCAGATGAACACATATATTGGAGCAGTAATATAATACCAGCCAATGTGGGTACGTGTATATCTGGGACTGTATATGCATACATATATGTGTATGTATGTATGCGTGTGAGAGAGAGAGAGAATGTGTGCGTGTATGTGTGTGTGTATGTGTATATATATATATATATATATATATATATATTATATCATTTATATATATATATATATATATATATAGGTGTGTATATATATATTATATATTATGTATATATATATATATATACTATATATTATGTATATATACATATATAATATTTATATATATGCATATATATAGATATTATATATGTATATATATACATTATATCATATATATATTTATATATGTATGTATATATATACACTGTGTACGTCCGTTTATTGTTTTGTCAATTTTTGTTTTTATTTTACATATTTATATATATATATATGTATACACACACACACACACAAACACACACGTACACAAACTGATATACACATACGTATATGTTTACGTGTGTGCATGTAGGCATATACTTACACATACAAATACACACACACAAACTCACATACACACACACACACACAGACGCACACACACACACACACACACACACACACACACACACACATATATATATCAGCGAAAACAATATTCTGCTAAGTACAGAAGTACCCACACCATTGCACAAGAAGATCACCGTACTGTGTGCGGTGTTCTAAATTCACAAGAACCAGTCGTGCATATATATATATATACATATTATTTTTTCATGCGCCCTTTTTAAATCCTAGCCAAGCTCATGGGCCCGGCTTCCCGATTTCTGTAGCGTATGTGTTCCTCCCACCCTCACCCAGCTGGACAGGACGCCAGTCCATCGCAGCGTTACTCAAGAAACAAGAAGAAAGAATGAGAGATGGTTGGGGCGAACAAGTACAACAGGGGTAGCCACTCCTTCCTGCCAGAGCCTCGTGGAGCTTTAAGTGTTTTCACTCAATAAACACACACAACGCCCGGTCTGGGAATCGAAACTTGAGCAGAGCAGCCGATGATATTGGCGTAGCTTCAACGGGTGCAGCCCATGTGCCAACATTTCAAATCAAATTATTCAAGTTTCCTGGATGAGAAGGCCAAAATGCACCACCCATCGGTAACTAAGCTAGCAACCAAGAATTTCCTTGAAATCAAAATAATCCGCTTGTGTCTTGCTTCGGCAACGTAAGTGCCATTCTAAAGAAAACAGTTTCGCTTCCGTCGTAATTACAATTTGCATGCGAACATCTCTTATATTTTTTCTCGAAGGAAACTGAAGAGCCTTCTGGGCACATAAGAAACAGTTATTACTTTCTCCCATTTACAACGCCTCCTTTTCTTCCACTTCCACCATCTTCTCCTCCACTTCCACTTTTTCCAACTACTACTACTACTACTACTACTACTACTACTACTACTACTACTACTACTACTACTACTACTACTACTACTGTTTCTATACGAGGATATTTAATATTGTATTACTGGACCGTATTGTCTAAGTGATTTCTTTGACTTTGAATGGCACTGACTGACTCGTCTCTCTCTCCCTACTTACACACACACACACATACACGCACACACACACACATACACACATACACACATGCACAAACACACGCACACACACACATAGACTTAGACAAACGCACCACATACACATGAAAACTTACACTCACACGAGCACACAAATATAAACACTCCCACATACGCAATTATATATTTATATATATATATATATATATATATATATATATATATATATATATATATATATATATATATATATATATATATATATATATAATATATATATGTATATATCTGTATGTATATATATATATATATATATATATATATATATATATATATATATATATATATAATATATATATATATATATGTATATATCTGTATGTGTATATATATATATATATATATATATATATATATATATATATATATACATACATTCATGCATAAAATACACATATGTCTGTACATATATATATGTACATATGTGTGTGTATACATATATATATATATATATATATATATATATATATATAGATAGATAGATAGATACACAGATAGATAGATAGATAGATAGATAGATAGATAGATAGATAGATAGATAGATAGATAGAGATATATGTATGTACATAAATATGATACAGACACATAAGT